>NW_028301711.1:93406818-93709848 GCF_037042655.1 Diuraphis noxia | reverse complement strand
ATGTAGTCATTTTCATGTAGAACTCGCGACCGTAAGCCGATGGCACGTGGTGGTTGAACGTAGGTACATATTATCAGCCTATATAGCTAATAATAGCCTATATTGTGTATTGATTAAAAATAATCACTGACGAAAACGACTATGGTGTTTCTTTTATTTGTTTCACTCTTATACCGATCAGATTATGTTGTTTTCTTTTCGAAATTTCGATTTGTGTGGGCCGCTTTATACCTAAGTCTGAATATTTACTCGTGTGATTGTACGAACTATACGAGCCTAATCTACGTATACATCAGAAACATCAGAAGCAGAACTATGACCTGCAATAAAACATGGTAAGTATGGTGTAGATAGCTATAGTATACATTTCCACAATTTTTAAGATTTATACGTTAAAATTCTAGATAATATATTCAAGTGACAGTTTAATTTATCTCGATATAAAATCAATAACTGGGATATTTCAATATTTTAAAAATCAATAATAATAATAATTTTAACAGATTTTTTGTTTTAATTGTATTCTAAAAAAATATACATGTATTGTGTTACGAAGGTTAAATATATACAAATTTCTTTAAATATTATTTAATTCAACCCTCCGAGAAATTCTTTGCATGTATAACTCATCGCCTTCGACCACGGAGCAATAGAAAATATCATAATATATGATATATACATAGTTGATATAATAATATGAAAAATAAGTTTATTATTTATATTTTTTGCATCGATTTCCCTTAATAATAAGAGTGCACATCGCCTATATTTAAAACGTTCAAATGATGATTTCTTCATCGGCTGTTCTCGATAGTGTAATATAATAAATTATTGATAATAATAATTGAGCATAAAGTAGAACACATCTAATTATTATAACACACTAGCACTGTGTGATCATACCTAATATACGTCGTATAATAAAGTAGGTATACACAAGAAGTACCTACCTACACTATTCAATAACAAGCTTTGTAAAACAAGTAATCATTAATTACAAATATGATAATAATATATATATTTGACATTAAACGGACACCATAGTGGATGTTTACTGTGTATAATATTATGTAAAATATTATGCATATTATGTATATAGACCAAAATAAAATATAGGTAGTTTTTATAATCAGTTAGTGTAGGTATTGTTAATATAATTATTTTTTTTCAACTATAACCGTTCTATGTTATGTTTATATTACCTATATGTATATATTATATCAGAACAACTCGTTTATAAAAAGTAATTTATGCATAAAAGTCATAATAATATTAAGATCCGTTGACAAGATTATAAACAAATTATATGTATATAGACACATAATATATACCTACTACTGTTAATAAATTATAATTTTGATATTCATGAGCGTAAAATTGTTATTGACGCACAAACCAATTCTGTTCTTATTAGTCCGTATAATTACTGTAATTCAAATTTCAAAGAAATAATTATGTATATCTTAACCGGTTATGACATTACCATTACAAATAGGATTGCATAATGCCATAATGGTGATGTGCTACACAGGATAGCATACACTTCAGATGGTTTTAAGAAAAAATATTAAATACAACAATATAACAATAAATTAATAAAATATCTCAGTATCTAAAAAAAAAATGTGGTGCATCATGTTCGTGTACTATAATATAGTATAAAACAACATTGTACAAATTGTAAGGTAAATAAAATTTCAGTTAACATAATAATTATGGTTAATAAATTATAGTAATTAATTATCATACTAATTTCGCATGAATTATGATCACAGTATCATACTAAAATATTTATTTGACACTTTTGAGTTTTGATTTATTATGTAGGTAAGTTCTATATCGATTTTACAATTTCAAATCTAAAGAGGTACTGCATGGTTATTACTGTTATTAGGTACTTTAATTTTAACAGCCCTGAAAAGCGTTTTACAAAATATATATATATAGGTTTAATAGGTACATTGTAATTTGTAAAATCATTACATTGTATTATGATGATTGATAGTGTTCATTGCTATAGTCAAAATCGAATCTGTATTTGTGCCTATATATAAAATTTAAATATTATTTAGATAATAACTAGTACAGGTATTGTGAGTTTTTAGTACAGGTATTGTGAGTTTATATCATCGTACAATTGATTAAATATTAGCTATGTAATATGTTCTCTTCGTTAATTCGTTTTATGTAAATTTTTTAGACTAGTGTGGTGTAGATAATTACTTTTTTTTAGGGTTCCGAGATTATAAAGCAAAAAATAAATTAATGAACTGCAACATCGTGATTATAAATACTATCAGTTAATTACATAATGCTCAAATAAAGTCAACCCACTAAAAAGTGTGCTAAGAGGTGTATTTAAAAGGAAGAGGAGCACTTACACCAAGTGCAAATATTTTAAATATTCTATAGGTGTCAATTATGGGCAGTCATATATATATATATATATATATTCACCAATACCTATAGATATAGGTAATACATTTTCTTGTATTATCGAAATTAATTAATTTTCCCATCTGTGATTTGAAATTGTATGAAAGTTAAAATGTTTGTTTAAGTATTATATTAAATAAAGGTATATATTTTTAATATTAATATTACTTATACTTATGACATATACAGAGAGCTAAATAAGCTAGTTTTGAATAAATTCAATGCGGTCATGCAGTCTAGACTTTATGAACGAGCATAATATATTATACTGTAGTGATTATACTTCTTATAGTACGTATCAACTATCAACTCTTATTTTATTTTATTTTGATAATTATACCCCCCGAGGGGCGAGGAGCATTTGATTAAAAATATAGTAAAGTTATTATTAAACAACTATTCTATTAGAATTATTTAACTGGTTTAAGAATCATAACGTCTCTAGACATAGGTACAGGGTGATTCTTTTATCATAGAACACTCATTATTTCAAAAATTACTAATGTTTTTGAAAATATTTTTTTAATGGGTTTCAAGTTGTTCAAAAACCAAAGTTATTATTTTAAAATATTTTTATCATTATCATTTTTTAAGTTTTTTACTTTTCTGAATGACAACATAGAGTTTTAATTTTATATTCCAAAGCAGAATATTTTTCTAAGTATTTTGTTTCATAAAAATCGAATTTAGAGCTAATAGTTTATGAGTTATAAGTATTTAAAGTTTAGACAAGCGGAGTAGTGGACAAACATTTTACGGAATAACCCCGTACCACACTACCACTCCACTTTGGCGTACCCTTGCGATATGGGCCATTATTTATATTATGAGCGTATATTTATTATTTGTAAATTATTATACCAACGGCTAACGTGTACAACTTATCAAGTCAATGATAATAATTGTATTATAATAACATATACTGCAATGAATTCGATCGTATTTTATTTTTTGTAATCCATACCCAAAATTACTTTAAACTTGACTAAATTACTATTGTAAAAATGTTTACATCTTAAATTAATACATCTTAACTTATTGTCGATATTTTTTTAACATTTACGGAGTATAAGTTGTTTTTAATCAGTGTTTTTTAAGCTCCACGTAATAACATCTACCGTAAAATAATACGGTGGCAAAAATCAGTGCACATCATTGACGTCACGCGTTTACGTACGATCGCTATACAGTTTAACGCAGAAAGTGTTATCGGATATTTTTTTTCTTATAGAAAAGTTAAGTTTTCATTTTAGCTATTACATAAAGTTATAAAAACAATGTTTATTTTTATGTCATACTATGTTCTTTGTTTCTTTAAGGAGTTTAATATAGGCAAATTTCAAAGTGCTTGAGCTGGCTGAGCTCGTACCATGTCAATGTGTTTGTGGTAAGCCACATCATTATAGTCAATACTCAATAGCATGTATGTCTATGGTGTAAAAAAAATAGCAATGTTCCCACACATGGACGCATAAATTTATGCCAATTATGAGTAGGTACATGAATAATAATTATTTGATTTTTGTTGTGTAAAAGTATTGATTTTAATTTATTAAATATTTATAATAAATGATAAAAGTATTAATCTTTTTCCAATATTATATTAATTGTATTTATCCGATAACATATTTGAATTTGTCATTAAATTTAATTGAAATCAACTTTCTTTCATTTTAGATTTATTTTTCACTTAAATATTATTAAAATTCTTATTATCTATATAAAATTTAAAAATCGAATATCGAAGAAATTCAGAATTAAATTTAAAAAAAGTTGTTTAAAAGTAAACACAAAACAAATTTGAATAGGTTTTTAGAAGTTTTTTCTACTAATAACTATAATAGTGGATAGTTGATTAAATAGGCATAATATATTTAGTTGGTTTTGGTAGAAAACACCTGGGATAGAAAATATACCTGAATATTTTATTGTTCACAAGATGTCATTAAAATTGCCTATGTTAAATCCCTTATTATTAATTTAACGATCATCAAATGAATCTGAATGATTGTAGAAGGCCAATGGACTGATAAAAATAAATTGAAGTAAAAAAAATGAGATACATATCAGGACCGAAATTTCTTTGAGATTTAAAAAGAAGCTTATTAAATATACACATTATCAGAAATAGTTTCATTAAAAAAAACAAATGTGTTATTTCTTTCTCATGTGAATATACATTGTCAATTGTTCATAAATTATTAATATTACTTATTTTACATGCTGTATAGATTGTAATTTTTCAAATAAAGCCAATTATTTAAAATATATATATATATATATATATATATATATATATATACAATTATGTATCCTAGTATATGATGTGCTGATATCTATACACGATAAGTTTAAGGCACAAAAATATAGGTTAACCTGTCATATAGTTTACTAGTAAAACAATAAATTACTATTGATGGTATTAAATTTATTGTATAATAAAATATCATTAGAAAATAATATAAGTAGATGAATAACTATAAACCGTTTCAAATTGTTTTTTATATTGTGATTTAAAATTTAATAAATCCATTACAGTAACTTAATCTACAATAACGAGGGTACACTCTAAACCTGGTGTTAAGAAAAATATTTTTAATTATATTAAATATTATGTCATCATTATCAGTGTTTATCACAATAATACATGCTCATCAGTTTTTTTTTTTAAATAAATTTTTGTAAGTATGCTGTTTTAATTTCATGTAATTAAGTTGTTACTGAATTTAGTTAATATCTATATAATAAAGAACAAAAAATAAATATATTCCACTATAATTGACCTCCGACTGTAAAAACCGTTTTAATTGTGAAATTTACACACTCTATAATATCGCATTTGGGAAAACAAGTTTCGTATTTTTTTTAGTAAAATATAATATTATCTGATTAGGTATTTAAAATGACTTGTCCAGGGTGATTCATCATCGCCTGCCGGAACCACTGAAGGTATGGATATGAAATTTAGACAGTAGTTTTGTTTCGTGGTGTAGACACCAACTAAGAAAATATTTTTCAAAATTCAACCCCTACCTAGGCTAAAAGGGGTAAAAATGAAAAAAAATCACCTAGCCGGAATCACTGAAGATATGAGTATGGAATTGTGTCAGTAAGTTCATTTTATAATGCGAAAACCTCCCAAGATAGAATTTTTCAAAATTCGATCCATACAGGTTTTAAAAGGATAAATATAATATACATCTCTGGAGCTATTTAACTGATTTTAAAATTTTTTACCTTCAGAAAGCTACATAATCCCATGAATCTATAGGCTATATTTTATCTTGATGAGTTGCCCTTAATTTTTTTATTGCTAATTTGAGTTTTTTTTTAGAAATAATAAGAATATTAAATATATATTGTAGCAGTAAATGTTATGACAGTATAACTTGTAAAAATAAACAAATATAATAATTATGCATTTTTCTATTTTTAAAAATATCTAGGTATATATAATTTTTAAAATTGTAGTGTTTGAGACTCGCGTACAAATTTTTAATATTTTTAGTTTTGTGATAAAAGCATATTTTAAGTTTAATATTATAAATAAAATTTAGTATTAGGTTTCATTGTTTCAATAAAAATCTTAGAGTACCTACTATCCAGAAAATAGGTGCCCGGTGGCACTGTTCTTTTAATAATTATAATAAGTATAATAAAAATATATAAATATATAATATCACATCAACAATTAATCCATGAGTCCATTACACAAGTTTTGCTAAATTCCGAGGAAAAAAAACAGCAACTTTTAGTTAAAATAATTTTCATATATTTATTTAAGTATTTCTAATATTAATTTCAGATAATATGTCAATATAATATAATCATAGGCCATAGATAATAGAATCAGCTTACTATATGAAAAAGATGGTTTAAATTCTTTAGTTTTATTTTGTTGTTTTTAATCTGGTATGAATGAAGCCAATAATTTAACATACTTTCAGTTACACGATTCCAAATGATTTTTATAAGAGCTTATAAGAGTTTTATTTTGACAAAATGTACATATTGTTAAAGTCTTATTAATTTTACTTGGTACTAATTGACCATCATGGGATCTAAATTTACGGATACTGAAATATTGAAGATTATCAATTTATTATTTTATCAAACTTTTTAATTGTAATACAAATATAATTGATTAAAATTTTAATCAATTTTTCTTCAATACTTTGTATAGACAAATTAATAACTAATAATAAAGTTGAAATTGTTTAAATGTTAATGTAATCGCTACTCTTTATTTATTTAAGCTATTAAGTAACTATATACTGTACAGTGTACATAATATATTAGGTATGTATTCAAAACATTTAAAAATAATTATATTATAACATGTTATTATTATATGGGAACTGGGAGTGCTAATTTGAAGCCTGGCGGTGCTATATTATACTAAAATAACAAATAGTGTCAATGGAATTATCATTATATTATGATCTTATTTAAAAAAATTGGGTACTGGTCTGTTATCGCCCCGACATGGGAATGAAAATTTTTATCGCCCCGCCAATTACGAACGCGGCGATTACGAACCATATCAAACATATTATTTTATTTATACCTACGACAATTATCGCTTTATTTTATTAATTTTATCTATATATTTTTAAATTGTATTACATTTTAGATTTATTTTATATACTTATACATATATTTTTTTTAATGATATAATTTTGGAAATAATTAACGAATTAACGAATTAAATCAATGATTTTTTTTAAATAAACGATTTTTTCTGATATTTCTATATAAGTACTATATATAAATTTAAATTTCTATATACGTTTTAAATAGTGTGGCCGTGTAACCGCGTTCGTAAGTAAAATTACCTAAACTAATAAAATAAAGCTATAATTGTCGTAGGTATAAATAAAATATTATGTTTGATATGGTCCGTAATCGCCGCGTTCGTAATTAGCGGGGCGATAAAATTTTTCATTACCATGGCGGGGCGATAACAGACCAGTACCAAAAATTGTTATTAGTATAGATTCTTATATTATTTTATTTAAGTAGGTATGAGCCTCATATTAGAAATTGCAACGCGGGGCCCCGGTGCAATGAACCGCCCGCACCGCGGTTTCTACGGCACTGTAATAAGTATGGTGTAGATAGCTATGGTAGTACCTAAATATATTTCCACAATTTTTAAGATTTATACGTTAAAATTCTAGATAATATATTCAAGTGACAGTTTAATTTATCTCGTTATAAAATCAATAACTGGGATATTTCAATATTTTGAAAATCAATAATAATAATAATTTTAACAGATTTTTTGTTTTAATTATATTCTAAAAAAATATACATGTATTGTGTTACGAAGGTTAAATATATACAAATTTCTTTAAATATTATTTAATTCAGCCCTCCAAGAAATCCTTTGCATGTATAACTCATCGCCTTCGACCACGGAGCAATAGAAAATATCTATAATAATATAATATATGATATATACATAGTTGATATAATAATATGAAAAATAAGTTTATTATTTATATTTTTTGCATCGATTTCCCTTAATAATAATAAGAGTGCACATCGTCTATATTTAAAACGTTCAAACGATGATTTCTTCATCGGCTGTTCTCGATAGTGTAATATAATAAATTAATGATAATAATTGAGCATAAAGTAGAACACATCTAATTATTATAACACGCTAGCACTGTGCGATCATACCTAATATACGTCATATATACGTCGTATAATAAAGTAGGTATACACAAGAAGTACCTACCTACACTATTCAATAACAATCTGTGTAAAACAAGTAATCATTATGATAATAATATTATATATTTGACATTAAACGGACACCATAATATAGTCCATAGTGGATGTTTACCGTGTATAATATTATGTAATGACGCTCGTCTTGTTACTGATGTTTAAACAAAAATATCGACAAAAATTGGTTTTACGATACTTGAAAGAAATGGAAAGCACGTATTTACGTAAGTTACCTTTCTATAATTATTTTAAGCATACAATAATACAAACACACCTACACACCTACCACACACTAGCACTCACAGGATTTTCTCGGTGACCCTGACCACTTCCCGTTGAGTGGAGGGTTTCCGTTTTCCGCCAAAAGGACCCTAGCCCGTTATCACCATGGCCGTTTTCCGCCAATGGTTGTATTTCCAATTTCCGCCAAAAAAAATTAATAAATTATTATTGAGAACCTCTGAACTGAATCCAGATACCATGTAAGCTCCTCACCTTGTATCATACACGCGCCAGCTCACCTCACACAGAATAGATATTGATCATAAACTATATTATCTAATTCTTATCTTACGACTATTATAAGGTATTATTATTCGACTATTTAGGTGTACCCAGCGTATTTTCTAAAGCATGGTCTACTACTATACTATATACGAATTGTTATGATTATAAACATCACTCATTATTATAAAAATAAAAATTATATAAAAGTACACATTCAATATTAACCATACGAAAACGATAATTTTTATAATTATCACATGTCTGTTGTCCAAATAATACATTATTATACAAATTATTTACTATACGAAAAAGAGATTTTTTTTGACAAACTCAGTAGATGTACTGAGTACATCGTAATCATTACTGGCTGATGGATTCAGTTCAGGGGTCCTCAATAATAATTTATTATTTTTTTTTTGGTGGAAATCGGAAACATAACCTTTGGCGCAAAACGGCCATGGTGATAACGGGCTAGGGTCAATTTGGCGGAAAACGGTCACGCCCGTTGAGTGCTATGAATACAATATACAGTGGCGTATTTAGGGAGGGGTCCGGCCCTCCTTCCTTGATCGGTGCAGTATATAGAACAGTATAAAGCCGGATTGCCACGAGTGGGGTATACTTGCCAAATACGCCAATAATTGTACATTTGACCAGTGCACGAATATGGTGCTCACACGTCTGGCGTACTTGACAAGTACGCCAATACTGGAGCACTAGTGCAAGTAGCCAAGTACACTGTTGTCTGTTCCCATTGCTGGCTGTTATACGAACTGGCCGTGGGATCAATAGTACAAGTATATTGGCCGTTCCTTTGACTTGTGTCACATTTTCCGACAATCGCCGGGAACGACACCAGTGACAAATAATTGTACAAGTATGGCGATCCGACGGCATGGCAAGTAACCACCAGTGCCAAATATTGGCCAAATACACCAGTCGTGGGAATCCGGCTTAACACAATAGTAAAATACTACTCAGTACTCGTATTATACTATATTTATACTATATTATAATAATTAAATAATGATTTGAAAAAACCAAAATAAAAATAGTAAATTGTAAATACGCAGTGTTTGCCGATTTCAAGTAAAATATAAATCGCAAAAGATAAAAATATCGATAATGCATTATCGTGTCTAGACTAGGCTGTTTCTCTGGAAGCGTCCGGAAAATACGTCAGGAGATTGCAACTACAACTTATAAGACTGGTCAAAATAATGGACAGTACTTAAATTGTACATTCTTTAATATACGTACTTAAATTATGACTTTTTAATTAAATATTAAATATAATATACTAAAGTCTAAAATGTAATTACTATGATTTTGGTGTTATATATCTGTTGGGCCTAGGGTTGGGATTTTTTTTTAACTCGCGGGACACACAATTTTTTTAAATGTAATACTGTAAAAAATCGGTTAGGCTAGTTGGGCCCCTCCGCTGGGAGATTTCTGCAGGCTACGCCACCGCATACACACACAAATACACAGGTCGGTCGGAGTGCACACGGTCTATTATTGTACCATACCCGGCGAGAACAATAAATTATCAATTACCATATACTTACCCGGTGCACACGAATTGCGTACCAGGTAGACGAACCTTTTTGAACGGATTTCGTAAAATTTAAAATTTAATTAATTCGTGTTACCTTTTCGCTTAACATTTTTTTCGTGGTTTCCAGTGGTTTTCAAATTTATTTTTAATTTTGATATTTTTAAATTTTTAACAAAATAATAATAACTAAATATTTATCATTGACATAATATTATTATATGAAAACTTGTTTTTAGTAGTTTGTTATTTTAGGCCGGAGCTATAATACACGGCGTGTTCGCCGCGTTTCGAACGCAGCGTATTCCGCAGCGTTTTCTATCGAATTAAAAATAAACCAATGCATTTTTAGTTCGACGGACAAGCGGCGGAATGCGCAGTGTAAAGCAATAGCTCCGGCCTAATAGATATTTTCGATGAAAACATTAGGGACTATACGGACTTCCCAATCGATAAGCAACTGTATGGATAACAACCGAGATAACTACCTATATTATAAGTGATTACTGATTAGGCGAATTCAGATATAACAAATAAAATTAGTGACACCAGAATTCAATACCTACATTATTTCGGAGTGGTCCGATCATATTCGCTGTTTAATATTAAATTTAATTCATTGATGATCATCATTATGGAAAATGAACTTATTAGGTATGTCAAAAGTGTCAAGTGAAAAAGGTGAAATGTTAAAAGTTGTTGACGATTTTAAATTTGGATGTCACAAAAATTATTCAAATGGAGATATAAGATGGAAGTGTACAAATAATAAAAACTGCAGAGCATTTCTACGAATAGATACCCAAGATAAAATAAAGGTTAGTGCAAGTAGTTTAATTCACATTCACGATAAACTATAAGTAAATATTCTGAATCGCCAAAAGTTTAGTACCTAATAGTTTAAAACGTAAAGCAATTACAGGCCTATCAGAACGACCTAGTAAATTATTTCATAGACAATTTAAAGAAGAAAACGAGCCCACACTAACATTAACCGATGTTACGTATATAAAAAATAACATGCATTATGCACGTAGAACCAGTTACCCTCAATTACCAAAAACGATCAATGATGTTCATTCTATTTTAAACCTTATAGAAATCAATACAATAGACAATGAACAATTTGTACTATTTAATAACTCGGGCAATGGAATAGTTATGTTTTCGTGCCAATCTAACTTGAGCTTTTTTAGCAAAATAAGTGTATTTTACGTAGATGGAACTTTTGATTATTGTATGTACTAAATTTTTCTGTCAGTTATTCATAATTCATGGATTACATAATGGTTTTTAATGTTTTTATATTACACTTGTATTTTTTTTTATTAAAAGATAAACAAACTCCGAGTTACTTTGACGCATTTAAAGCAATTAATCATGAAATAACAAAAATAAATACTACATTTACTCCAAAAATAATTTACGTGGATTTTGAAAAGGCATTAGCAATACACAATGCCGTTAATGGAATATGGCCAAAAAACATTGGTTTTTTAAAAGAGGTTGTAGATTTCATCTCGGCCAATCTTGGTGGAGAAAAATACAAGAATTAGGCTTGGCTTCTGACTATATCTTGAATAATGAAATAGGCAAGTATTTATCATTGACGTTTGGATTATCTTTCCTAGAACCACACGAAGTTGGAGAATTTTTTCGTTTGAAATGTCTGCTATTCAACCAGGCGAACACAAAATTACCGAGTTTGCTAACTATTTAGTAGACACATATAGGGTGATTGATTTATCAAACAACACTCATTATTTTAAAAAAGTATTGACTTTTTTCAAAATATTTTTTTACATAGTTTCAAGTTGTCAAAAACCAACGTTATTATTTTTAAATATTTTTTATCCTTATCAATTTTTAAGTTTTACTTTTTTGAATGACAACATATAGAGTTTTAATTTCATATTTCAAAGCAGAATATTTTTTTTTTTTGTATTTTGATTCATAAAAATCGAATTTAGGACGAGTAGCTTATGAGTTATAAGTATTTAAAGTTTAGAATGGCAGAGTGGAGTGGTACGAGGTTACCCTGCAAAATGTTTGTCCACTACTCTGCTTGTCTAAAGTCTAAACATAAAATACTTATAACTCATAAACTACTCGTCCTAAATTCGATTTTTAAGAATCAAAATACTTAAAAAAAATATTCTGCTTTGGAATATGAAATTAAAACTCAGTATATTGTTGTCATTCAAAAAAGTAAAAAACTTAAAAAATGATAAGGATAAAAAATATTTAAAAATATAATTTTTAATAAAAGCGTTGGTTTTTTAAAAACTTAAAACCATGTTAAAAATATTTTGAAAAAAGTCAATACTTTTTTTAAATAATAAGTGTTGTTTGATAAATCAATCACTCTGATAAATGAAAACTCAATATTTCCTCCGGAGTTGGCAGAAAAAAGTTCTAACTCTCAAAGAACAACTAGCTATAATGCGTGCTAATCTTTTCATTCTAAATTTAAAAAATGTTTTGATTTTCCTCATCCAAACTTATATAAATGTATAGAAGTTTTAAAAAATATGCAAACTGATACTACAAGAAGTAGGTATTCTAGAAAAACAACGAGTACTCAGAAAAGTAGTAAGACAAAGAATGCTATTTATAGAAAATAAAATTAATCAATTAAACAATAATGAAATCACAATTAAAGACTATGTCAATATATTAGCCAATAAATATAAATACAGAAAATGATATTATTATATATTATAATTTTTTTTTTTATAAAATTTATGTATGTGATTGTTTATGACTTATGACTTATAATTTATACATATGTTTTATGTTTATGATAGTATTTAGTATTATATTTTTTACAGTTCAAATTTAATTTTTTCATTAATACACATGGTATGTGATTAATTATGACTTATAATTTATATTATTATGACATAATTATATTTTTACAATTAATTTTCATTATTTTTATATAACCTGGCATATCGTTATTAATTTATTATGACAATATCATTTTAGGAACCACTTACAATAATTAATAGTAGATGAAAAACTAACAGGAACATAACTAACAAAAAGTTCGTCTACCTGTTTTGGTACGCAATTCGTGTGTACCCGTACCCATACTTACCAAGACCGTATGTGAGATTTTGGTTGTTCAACCCCCTTACCCCACTAAAACTTTTTTATAGTTATATTTATTAAATGAAATTAATTGCCTATAATAATTTTTGTTCCACTATTACGATGATTGTATATTAATTATGTTTGTATTATTGTATTATTATCTATCCCTTATACATAGTTTTTTAATTTTACCAAAAAAAGGATTTGAAACATATAAACCTAGTACCTACTAAATGTAATTCTGATTCTTTTTCCAATTATATCTTTTCTTTTGAAATTTTAAGCTACGTTACCAGTTTTGACTTCAACAATATATAGTCTATCTTTATAACGTACACTTTTTACCTCCAAAAGATTAAAAAACTATTTACAAAACTCATCAGACCAAATCTGTTTTATAAGAAGGTATAATATCACTTTTTAGTGTACTTATTAGACAAATTTAAATCAAACCAGAATTGAACGTTTCAGTGTTTCACAATAGAAAAAAGACTGCTAGACTTTTAACTAAAAACATATTTCTTTTAAAATTGTATAATACTATAATGTATCACAAATGACATGTGTAATAGGTACCTATCTAAAAATTCTTATTTAGATAAAATATTATTATAATATTATATACCAGTGGATATAGAAATATATAAATTATTTTTACATTAATATTATAATTTTTTGTTTAATGAAAATACAAGATATGGTTTTAAACCTCTCCTAAAAATTAGTTTCAGCTACAGCCTTGATACATACTGTAGTACCCAGGCCCGTTTGCTAGGAAAATAAATTTAAATCTATTTTTTCCTAAAGATAATTTCACTATAGTTCTGAATTTAATCATTTTTAATCGTTTTATTTTTTTTATTGTCAGCCAATAATAAAATATAATATAATATAAGTATTATAAATAGTGTATATTAGCTAACAGTAACGCTTAGATATAAGAGTATAACTTAACTATCATCGCCCATACCAGTATATCTACGTATATAGTACCAAACCAATTAGATTAATAAGACAGTTAACTTAGTACATATATTTATTTTAAATCAAATATATTTATTTCCATTGATTGTATCCTATTTCTAAATTATTTACTAAAAGAGTTACAGACATTTATGATTTTTATTATTACTATATTTTCATCAGACTATGAAATATATTTTGAATATTCATTACAATGTTTGTCTAATAAGATTTAGCATTTATACATAGTACTCTGGAATAACTATACAAGTTTAGGACATATATATTGGTATATAGTGACGGCTCGTGGTATGGTGCACAGGAGTATGTGAACCACCAAAAAAAATTTAAAACATTATAAAAAGTCATTAGATTCCCATGGTAACATATTATAACTATAAAATTGATTATTATGCATATGATCTGTAGACTGTAATAAAAAAATTTTTAAGCAGTTTTTCATGTTGAGAAGTGTATCTATAAACGATTAAATAATTCACGGAGTACAAACTGTTTGTGCTCTGGGTGGCCGTGTAAATATTAGATACAGGTCTTGACACTTCGGTTAGTACTATATGGTAATTTGGAGCACATTTAATGTGTGCACCGAACTTATTTTTATTGTGTTGCAATGTCTCATCATTCATCGAAACGATAACACTGTATATTAGCTATGCCGTCTATTGGAAAAAGCATGATAAATAAATAAATGTCTAATTTTAACGAAGACGTTATTAAAGTGTTTATACAAAAAAAAAAAGGCAAACGTATAGATTCAGTTTTTAAAAATGTAACTGATTAATTTTGTATAATATTAATTGTAATTTGTTGTCTAATTTCACAGCTCAGATAATAAATTATAATTACTAAGATATTGTGTTTATGTTCATTGTTCATACACGATAAGTCAATTTTAACTATAATCAGTTGTTTATTCTAATTTATTTATATTTTAATGAGGTAAAAAGCTTAAAAAAATTAATTTAGACAAGTAGGTACATTATTTTATGTATGTGCATATGCACCTAAAAGCTAAAACAAAATTAATATTTTTACCATCTCCCATAGGTATCTTATACATTTATTGTGCACCACCATTAAATATTATAGCTTTAGGACTGAACATTTGTATTAATTTACACTATTATAATAATTATAATACTAACACATGTAAGTATTATAAGTATTATTCTAAACAAACTAGAAATTTAATAAAGTATAATAAAAATACATAATATCACATTAACAATTAATCCATGACACAAGTTTTGGTAAATTCCGTAAACAAAAACAGTATCTTTTAGTTAAAATAATTTTCATATATTTATTTCTAATATTAATTTTAGATAATATGTCAATATATAATCATAGGCCATAGATAATAGAATCAGTTATGAAATAGATGATTTAAATTCTTTAGTTTTTATATTGTTGTTTTTAATCAAGTATGAATGAATCCAATAATTTAACATCATTTCAGTTACACGATTCCAAATGATTTTTATAAGAGCTTATATGAATTATATTTTGACAAAATGCACATGTTATAGTATTATTATTTTTACGTGGTACTAATACACCATGATGGAATCTAAATTTATGGATACTGAAACTTTCTAGATCATCAAATCTTTCAGAACATTGAAAACATTTGAACATGCCAGGAGTATGACAGTTAGTTCTTGATTGATGAGTTCTCAGTTTATGAAAATTAGAAAATGCATCACAACATTGCCAACATATCCTTTTATCCTCATATTTAAAATGATATCGATGATGAATTTTAAAAGAGTCAAAGGTCGGGAAGATGAAATTGCAAGAGGGTTTTAAACAAGTAAAAAGTCTGTAAGTTGATGGATGTGGAGGCTTGCGCACGACTCTTTCTTGACATTCCAATACATTCATCGTTCTGCTTCTTTCAACAGGTAATAATTCTGTATCATTTTCTTCAATTTTTATTCCAATAGATGAACTAGAACAGGGATTAGATATTGAAGCGCGAGCAGGCTAAAAACAAAAATATAAGAATAATAAACTTTAAAAATAATTCACTTTATTAAGGTAAACAGAGTACATGCGTTTATTATTAATATTAATAAAATATTATATATTACCATTTAGAATAAGTTAATTATGTAAGTGTTGACATTATACTCAGTTCAAGTTAGGAAACGTTGACACAAGGGCGTGGCAATACTACTTGGCAGGTATACAAATAATTGGGTAGGGGTGACAAAAAAGTGTTGCCTAATTGCCGTTGACTACGTTTCTTAACTTGAATAGAGTATAATATGTTAAAATACCTAAACCAGGGGCGTCATTTCAGGTTTTTTTTTTCGGGTATGCAAACTTTCAAGCAGGCCATTTTGAAATTTCACCAGACCATATAAAAATAGATATAAAAGTATCAAAAGTATAAATAGGTATAAAAAACTAATTAAAAATATATTATTGTAATTATTAAGTTTTACAATTGATGTTATTGGTGATAATATCATTGTAACAAAAAAAAAAAAAAACTGTATTACTAGTGGGTATCAAAATAGAGTTTTAAATGCTTCTAATTTACCATAAAGTTAGACTTTATTTAAATAAAATATTTAATTTAATTTAATTAAAGGAGAAACATAACATGAATGTTATTTTGTTTGTTTTTTTTCTGGTCAAGGTTGCTATTAATTGAAATATCTATCCTCGGCATGTCGTACAATGCTCATTGGAGTATTAAATGCCATACATAAAAATAAATATAATCTATAGTACTAGAGGTAGTACTACTTTATCGCAAGCTATTAGCTAACCGAAAAATGTAAATTCCTAAAAATGTATTATTATGATGAGAAAAAAATTTTAAATTACAACTCCAGTTGTTTTGTACAACCGAGTTAACAGCAATTGTCTGTGGAATGGTTCGCGTATGAGGTAACAAGACTTTGCTACCGTATGATGCGATCTTATTTTGAAAAAATATACTTTTACAAAAAATCTATACCTATTACAACAGTTCTAAAAATTTAATTTAATAATAAATTTCCAAATTTAAATTTGATTTATAAAGCATTACCTATATTTATATATATGCCATTTTTGTGACAGCTCCTGCTTTTGCTGAATGCTAGTTTTCATAAAATAAAATTATTACTTAAGTTTTGCATAAGATTTACAATGAGTCAATTAAAACATAAAGCCTCGTTTTACTAAATTGTGAAACTGATAAAAACTCTGACTTAAACCAAATCAAATAGTTATTAGCTACAATATCAAATTGTTGAAAAAACCTTATACTTGTTCAGTATTTAATTTATTATTACAGTAAATTATCATATATTTAGGTACCTATTTTATTCCAAACATAACTGATATTTCCTAATGTATTTTACTAAACTACTCACTGAGTGGTATTAAATTAGCTCATAAAAAAAACATATAATAACCTAATATATATAAATGTTTATATATCTCTTTAATAACATGAAAAAAAAAATAATAGCAACCAGGATTTAATTTAAGTGTTTGTAGGATTAATATTTGCTCTTATGAATATAATCAGAGATAAAACGATAGTGTCACCACTGCAATCATCCTAAACAAAATGTTGTAAGTGTATAACTAGCAACTTTACATTCAGCAGTTATCTTTAACTTTGTTAGTTTTAATAATTTCGTGAAAGGTAAAAAAGATGTTTTGTTTTAAAAATAGGTATTTTAAATATTTTAATCTTGATGCTAATTATGAGCATTTTTAAACTGTAAGGTTTTTAACTAACACATCAAAATCTAAATACAAAATAAATGTATCAAATTGCTGCAAATGCAGTTGCCCTAATAGAAAATTAATTAAATCTAACAAAGCTAAACTAAAATAGCTGAATTTAAATGTACTATGTTATGTGCTTTTATGACGTCCTCTCAAATGAGTAAATAATCAGTGAATAAAATTAGTTTATTATACAGATTTAGACAAATCCTACCTCATATACCTATTATTATATAATTTGACTGATAAAAATATAAAATGCTTACTTATATTAGTTTATAAAAATAAGTACAATCATAATATTACATAGAATCATTTAAAAACATTTAATGAAAAACATAAAACTTGTTAAAATATAACCAATATTTTAAACACTTACTGTTTTTCTTGCAAAATAGTTAATAATGATTGTAGATTCAACAGCTTTCTTTTTAAATTCCGACCATCCAGATATTGAATTTTTACAGTGCTCGCATATGATATTCGGTTTATTATTATCATTTTCAATCTAATGAAATTAAATATATAATTAATTAATTGCATTGTTTTATTATTTTGTTATATCTAAGTACGTACATTCATTCCCAGGGTTTCAGTTATCTGTTTAGTTATATCAGACTCATTGGAACCGGCTTCAAAAATATTATGAAATTTGATATTCCTGTTTTCTTCCGGCTCTAATAAACATATTCTACACATATTTAACTTGCTGCCATATGACACGAGACTCATTGTAAACGGTTTAGAAATTCAGAAATTCGGTATCGATACAAAAACGAGAACGCACAGCACCAGAGGAAATGCGGTAATCAACAGATAAAAGCGGTCAATGTTGTCTGCTTCTAGCAATGAGCTGGAATACAAAAAAATGTAATTTGACTTTTACTCCACAAAACTTAAAACGTGCTCGAGTTGTTGTCTTAAGTGTCGCAAAGGCACCTCGCATAACAATTGGCGTCGTTCAAACAAAACTACAAGAGACGCCACGGCCACGCTACCAAACAATAAAATATAAAAATTGTGGGAAATCATATCACTAAGAGAATAAAAAAAAAAACGGTTTATTATGTCTTGGAGGAAAATATCATGTCTGTTCGGATTGGAATAAGTAATATAGGTATGATCACCAGCCGCCAAATATAATAATACCTATTTAAATTTGTATTTTTTGTTTTATATTATTTTTTAATTTAACTGATTAATTTCAAATGGTCGAAGTTTAATTGAGCATAAATTTTATGTGCATGATATTAAAACTAAAAGCTAGGATTATTGTATCCAAGCACTTATATTCTCTTTTAAATACTTATCCATTTACATCTTTGAAACAAATGAATTATAATTGCACAGCCAATTATAATATAAATACGTCAAATTACAGTCATATCGAATTACATTTATTTAAAATATCTTAAGACGTACATGCCAATGGTATTTAGAATTTAGATCTTCATCGTAGAGAACATCGTAAGACAAAAAGTAATAACATTAAACTATAATACTATATACTTACATACAAGGCTGGGCATTAACGAGTTAAAAATTAAGATTAAGTGAAAACGTTAAGTTAATATTAACTAAGTTAACTAACTCGCGTCTTTTTTTTTTTTGAAACTAACTTTTAATTTAATAAGTTAAATTTTTAACATATTTAACGTGTTAACTTCAAGTTAATTATACAGGGTGATTCTTTTATCAAACAACACTCATTATTTCAAAAACTATTGAATTTTTTCAAATTTTTTTTTTTCAAAATTTTGGAACCATCTTGTTCTAGAACTATATATTTTTTAAATATTTTCAGCCTTATATTTATCAGGTTAACCATTATCAACTTTTGATTTTCAAATGAAAACCTATACTTAAAAATTGGTAAACTAAAAAGGCTATTTTTTCAATGAATTTTCACGTTAAAATTTTCATTTTTCGTCAATTCGTTTAGAAGATATAGCCTCCCAAAGTTGGGTGGTTTTGGGTGGTGTTTGTATGTTATAGGTGTATGTTAGGTGGTATTTACACACAAACACCATATAAGTGTTGTTTGATAAAAGAATCACCCTGTATATAGAGATTTTAAAATTAAGTTAGATTTTAAATTTGATATAGGTAACCCATTGATTTATAATTTTGTTGATTTAAGAAATATTAGATCAAGCCTGGGCATAAACGCGTTAAAAAGTTAAAAGTTAAGTTAATTTTAACTTTTAACTTAACTTTTTAAAATTTAATTTTCATAAACTTAATTCTTAACTTAACTTATTTTAATTGATGTAAACTTAATAAATAACGAGTTACTTTTAATCAAATCCGAGTTAAGTTAATTTATAAATAATTAAATAATAAATATAATGAAGTATAATTTAGTTGGCTATATTCTCAAACAGTTTTAGACTTTTAGTTTCCTGAAAAAGTATTCAGAGTACATTCTTAAATACCATGTTATTTTTATTTAATAATTTTAAAAAAATGCATAATACTTTTCAGTTGTCTGTATTAGTGTGTTAATAAATCAAAAGATTGTATTTGTTTCGGCATTTTCAATTTTGTATTTTTTTCATACCTACTACATAATTCTATTAATTCAATACCTATGTAAAGAAAAGCTATTGGCTATTTCCTGTGGTCAATAATATTTATGATTTTTATTATTTATACAGATATTATATATATAAAAAAATAAAAAAAGTAACTTAACTTAAGTTAATAAGTTAATTGAAAATGTTCATTTAACTGAGTTAAAAAAAGAATTAGATTAACTATTAACTTTAAACTTTTTAAAATGTTTTCCATTAACTTAACTTAACTCAGTTAAAAATTATCATTCACTTGCCCAGGCTTGTATTAGATTATAATATATATCATATAAAATAAATAGGAAAATGTATAATTAATAATAATTATTACCGGTTGTTTGATATATACACAATATACATATAGACATTTAGGTATTTACAATTTTGTAGATAGCCTGTATCCAGTGAAATACCACTAATACCCACCCGCATGTATTATTAATTAATAGTTTTAAATTAAAAATGTTAATAATTGACAATTGTATAGACGTATAGTCGCGCGTATAGGTAGGTACTAGGTTATAGCCGTTCTATGTACTACGGGTAGCAGCGACGTCTGTGTACTTAATTAGTTTTGTTGTAAACTATAACTCATTACCTAGTGACATTTTACGAATACGCCACACATCCCGAGAAATACGTTATTACTTGGAATTATTAAAATAACTCATGGGGAAAAATTGATTTCTGAACATCTTTGTTAACTCTGATTTGAAATATTTATAATTTGAATTATGGTATTGTCATAACTTATTTTTCTGACTTTCTGTACTCACTACTCATTGCTTCATTGATGTGCACAGTGTGTTGTGCAGTACTACAGTTTGATTAACATTTTGTCTCGAGTAATTTATCATTTTTACGCTGTAATTCCACTGGTGTTTATTGTTGTTATTTGTATTTAATACTTTATGATAACCGAGTCGAGAGACCTAGGGTCAAAATGGCCACATTTAAATAAATATTTTGATCAGTTGCCTGCGGATATTTCGGATCTTAGTGGAAATTTTGTGTTCAAATGTATTCTTTGCCTTCCAAAAACTAAATTGTTGTCAACTTCAAAAACATCCAATTCAAATCTTAAAACTCGTATTAAGGTAACTGGTAAGTTTCAAGTGGTAATTAATAATTAATTATAGAACATTATAATTTTTTTTAAATTTTGACTACATTTTT
Organism: Diuraphis noxia; assembly: GCF_037042655.1. Taxonomy (NCBI): domain Eukaryota; kingdom Metazoa; phylum Arthropoda; class Insecta; order Hemiptera; family Aphididae; genus Diuraphis; species Diuraphis noxia. The sequence continues at coordinate 93,688,044 of NW_028301711.1, read as the reverse complement.
AAAACACGATATTAATATATTATATAGTATATACAATAGTTTCAAGTTTGATATACCTATGTTACATATTTACCTTATATAATTTAATATTTATTTAATTAAATATATGTATTCGCCATGAGGTAAATAAAATAAATAGGGCTAGGATTTTAATGACCCAAAAAACCTAAAAAAAATGACATTGAAATAATCTAAAAGTGACCTTAAAAAATGCCCTAAAGATAAAAAATAATATCAAAATATTATAAAAATGCACTATAATTATTAATTTTGAAATGACATTGTTGTTAAAATATAATAAGTATTTATAATATTAAAAAGTAATGTTTTGGTTAATGCAAACATTTTTTTTTTATTTAAAGTTAAAGAATTAAAACCTAATGCTTATGTTATATGTAATTAAAATAACTATGACTACTAACAGTACTTATCATTGGCATCATAGACTTATATTTACCTTACTTAGACTATAATATGTGGTAAGTATAAAATCTATTAAATGTATATTATACGCATATTTATTTTTTTTGACGCTTATGTATCAATAATTGTATTATGAGATAATTTAGACTAGAGTAGCATTTAGTATTTAATATTTACTAAGGTTTATTAAAATATTAATGATAATACAAAATTAACCTTAAATTTTATTTTTATCCATTAATTTTTAACGATAATATTCAGTTTTTAAGTGAGCATTTTTATTTTACAATTTATTACACACACATAACTCACTTAAAAACTGAATTATCGCAAAAAATACTTCTAACATAATAAAGACGGTGGTTCTAAAATCTGACAGTATTTATATATGTTTTAAATTGTATAATAAATTTTATTAATGGAATTATTATATTTTACAGTTTATATAATAGGTATATAATTAATAATTATTTATAAAAATAAAAAATATTATTAATATTTTGCCATTCAACATACAATAGTCTACATTCAGATTAAAAAGTATGATACTACCATCAAATATACCTCAAATTGTGGTTGTGGTTTTATATACAGAGGAAAGAAAGATATTGTATAAAATGTTTTTCCTTCGGAGTTGTCTTATACACGGCACCTTTTAGTTGCGTCCCGTTAAAAAGGTATACATGAATTATTGCGGCCCCACTATATTGGAAAGGTAGTAGAATTTTTATTTTATTTTCAAGGGTTCTCAAAGATAGGTATATTAATTTTAGGGAGCCGGAGCTCTGATATGATGTTTCGATAATGCTATAAATTACAGTAATGAATAAAAATAAACCTAATTTTGACTGAAATTTTGATTAACAACATTATTGTTATTATTTATTTATTATATTATGATATTATGAACTATATTGATTTTGATTAAATCTAAATGATTTAACATTTTTTTACTTTTTTATTACATTTCATAAACAATTTTTTGATTGATGATCATATTTATAATTGTTGTTTATTTTTGTGAGTTTTTTAAGAACCTTTTTAAGAAGAAAAGATTAAAATATACGAATTCCGTCCCATATTTTTTTGGGACGCAATTCGTGGGGCATAGCCGTTTTCGACCAAAAACGTACCCTTCCCTTTTCGGCCGATTCACTTTTCGACAAAATTTAAAAAAGGTCGATTCCCTTTTCGACCAAAATCGTACCCTTTCCTTTTCGGCCGATTCACTCTTAGACCAAATTTAAAAAAGACTGATTCCCTTTACGACCAAAAACAAAACTTTTTGTAAAATTATGGCAATTATATAATTATGTAATTTTGACAAATTATTATAAGTATAAGTTGGTACTGAATAGTACCAAGACATTTGAATTAGATTTGAAAAACCTTCAAAATTTAAATAAATGAAATAATAGAGATAATTTTTAGTGTGTGTGTAAAATTAATATCGTTTTGTAAATAATTTTGTCGCGAATTGTATTTTTACGAGTATTGTTATTTTACAACATTTTATGCAACTTATAAAAAACTATATTATGTAGCAGCAATTATTTTATTTTTTTACATAGGTATATTATATTATAAATTTTTGTTTTGGCCGAAAAGGCAACGCGGCACACCTATAGATGCTTCACGGAACACCGGTTGGAAAATCTTGTTATATTACTTATAAACATGTTTGTACCTCACAATTTTGGGCGTCATTCGATTGCGTCTCGTTTCAACCTTATATACCTTTCTAGTGTGCCGATTGCGTCCACAAGTCAGATAGGTAAACTATTATTTCTCACCTTTTTATGTTCTGATTGCGTCCTATTTATAGTATATAAACATTCAATTACACTATTTCCATATGATTTTAGTAATGAATATTGATTAGATTCGTAGTTCTAAGATTGAGAAATTAATAGTCATAATTAGTTATTATATCTTGAAATTATTAAACAAGTCGTCAGTCATCATTGTTATAAAATAATAATTATACAAAAGTCAATAATAATCAGTCCAAATATATAAGAAATAGCCATTTATTCTTATTTGTCAACGCTCGACATCATTGGCCAACGTTTTGTGAAAACGATATTTAAACTTATAAAATATGATTCTAATTTATTATTATTTTTTCACTAAAAATTGTATTCATTATGAATTTGCAATACTATAGCACTATAATATTTTGACCAACGCATTTGACGTACTAAATCTAAGGGCGCTGTCTGTCAAACCTATATTCGAGTGACAATCATAAAATAAATAACTTGAAAACTAAGAATGAATCAAATTTATTTTATTAAATAATGAAACAAATAGACATCCATATTCCATACTCCATAATACCATATAAATATATAGTATGCTTGGTATTAGGTACGATAAAAACCTATATGTACATCATATAGTATTATTATTTATCATTAGTTAAATTAATTTAGTATTGAAAACTAAAAAAATCGCAGTATTTTTTCTAGGTGGGTGACATGCCACCTCATTGTACCCTTGGCTAAATTTTAGATCGATAACCAGCCTTAAGTTAAAATGTTTGTAAGCTCATCGAGTAAAAAACAATTTGTTGGTAAATATATATATCAACACAGCATATGTGACAAATATACTAAATTTATTATGTAAATTTACTCTTAATCACTATATATGGCGCAGTCTTGTAAAATATACTTTTGAAATCGTATTTAAATTCGGATACAAATACATCCATTCATCAGAAAGTATTTAAAATATTTTTCAAATGTTTTTTTTATTTTTTTTTTCTAATAGTCAGTTCGCTAAATTAATATTATTTATTTAATTCATTAATATTTAAATTTTGTAATTATTAATTTAAAATTGTCATGTTACATTCAATTAGGTATTAATGTATTATTATTATTATTATTATTTGTATACCATTTTCTTAAATGTACACTGAAAAATTAAAATAAATAAAATAGTTGTTATATTATAATAATTCTTTAAAAATTAAGTAAACACTTGTTAATGAAATATTAAAATTTTGTAATAATCACATTCACAAACGAACCAGACATCGGAAATAGGAAATCAGGGTTCTCAACATTTATGAACGAAAAAATTATTATAAATAAAATACTATATCAAATTTCATAAGTATTTGTATGAAAGTATTTGATTTTTAAATACAAATACGTCCAAGACAGTATTTAAATACATTTACTCACATATTTTACAACACTGATAGAACGAAATCGGAACTCGGAAAATATAGAAAAAAAATGGCTAACCCGAGTCCGGGATACAATCGACAAACTCCGATAATTTTAACTGGGATTTAATGTTAATTTATCATAAACGTCATCAATTCCAAATGATTTCAAACAGGTTTTACCTATCTGAAATTTATGAGGTTGAACATAATCATTAATCAATACAAATAATTGACTTATTTTTTAATATAAATTTAACAGGGCCGTATTTAGGAATTTGACACCAAGGGGCAACAAAAAAATACGCCTCATTAATCATTATACAAAATACAAATTTAAATTATAAAAAAATTAGCCCCCCCCCTTTCCTACTCAGCAACAGTACCCTGTGGCTCCCCCCTAAATACGGCTCTGAAATTTAATAAACAATCATAAGAATTTATATATATAATAGCATTTCTTACAACTTCCTTGATCTGAAACTGTTTATTGGTTTGAACTTAGATTGTTGATATCTTTTTAGAGATCGATATATAATATTGTAATGATGGATAAATAATATATTATGTTAATAAAAACGAAACACCGCAAAAAACCAACACATGGACTTGAAGGCTAGAATGAAAAACAATATAGTATTAAGAGGACGTCGCACCCGCATGTGTTGCTCCGTCTTACACACGTACGACATGGGAAATGTTCGTTCGCTAGTTTCAATAGGGTATTGTCAGTTTTGATATTAGAGTGAATCCACCTAATATCAAACTTTTAGGTAGCAACATTATCTGTGTTCTCTTGTTGGTTTTTTACGATATTTTAATTTTTAAGTGAGTTATGGGTATGTAAATTATGAATATTTTAAAATGTCCATAACTCACTTAAAAATTAAAATATCGTAAAAAACCAACGTGAGAACACAGAAAATGTTGCTACTCTAATATCAAAACTGACAATCCCTATTGAAACTAGCGTACGAACATTTCCCATATCGTACGTGTGTAAGACGGAGACAACGCATGCGGGTGCTACGTCCTCTTAAGTCATTTAAGTTGTACAATTGTTGTACCTAATAGAAATATTATGTTTACAATGTTCACATATTTAAACACTTCATTAGAATTTTGTATGGTATTGTGTATAATTTAATTACCAGCAATGTCCAAAAATTATTCATTTGTATAATCTATTTGTCAGAACACTGATTTCCCGAACTTTTCATATGTTTCTTTGTAATTTGAATAGCTATGTTCAAGAGCCCTGCGTGCTATTAAAATTGGATACTGGTTTATCAAATGTTAAAAAAGTCATTTATTTATTTATTATGACTAAACTTTAAGCCATTTGGATGAAAAACAATCTCACGCATCGAGCGTACACCAATACTCCTATATTACATAATATTATAAATATGAAAAAGCCAAAAATATATTATTGTACAATAGGGGTATTGGTGTACGCGCGATGCACGAGATTATTTTTATCGATAAACTTCTCGAAACAGTTCCGATCGACATGGCGGACAAAAAGGAAAGGTTACAGCCTACAGGTAGCTGGAAACCCGCGGGCAGCACAATACGTATTGGCGGTGAATAATTTATTATAATTGTTAATTACTCCACTAAAAAGCAACATTTTTGAAAATCCTATCATATTGCCTGGTGAAAATAAGAGAAGAACTTCTATTCCAAATTTCAAGATCGTAAGTTGCATATTTTTTGAGCTACAGTGATCAGTGACTAAGTGGTATTAGACAGTATCACAATCTAGAGGATTAAGATTATAAAATTTCCTTTAGACAAAATATAATATAATATACTTAATATAGAGAGAAATTCAATTTTTATAGACGTCTATGAGGCTTCACCTGACATCACAAATGTTGCTTCTTCGTATTATCGCAATAACAACGTAAACGATTTAATGATCGAAAAGTACTTATGGAAGGAGGAAATGAAGGTGTTCCGGACGACTTAAAAATACTTTTTAAAATCGTAGATACTATTCCTATTTCTATGAGTGAGTGCGAGCGAAATTTCAGCTCAATTAATGAAATCATAACACCCCGCAGATCTTCAATAAATATTAGTACAGTCTCTGCACTTTTATTTGTTAATTGTATTGGCCCTCCGCTTACTAAATTTCGTCCTGAAAAATACATACGCTCATGGTTAATCAAAGGTAGACATTCGGCTAATGACACTAAAAGTCGTCAAAATGAAAAAAAATTTGACAAAAAATACTCAGCATTATGGAAATTGTTATAAACTATTTATAAAATTTGAAATTTGTTGTATAACTACAATTTTCAGGATTAAAATTACTTGCATTTTTTAAAAGTATTTAAATAGTTGTATTGTATTGTAAAGTAAAAACAAATTAAAAATTAATAATACAATCATACATATTAATTTTATGAGCGTTCTGGTTACTAAATTTTTTTATTTAGAGCACTGCACGGTAGGTAAGTAAACATATTGTATATTAGCCCTTCTCTTATATCTCAAACACTATTCCCAAAAATCCATGATATAGGTGGGTAGGTACTCAGTTTGAATAGTTGTTTTATAGAAAAAAAAAATGTGTATAGGTCGCATACACCTTTTTCAATAGATTCCTTCAAAGTTTAAACTTGTAGTGCTTATATTGTTTTATTTTTTCAATCCCTGTACTAGTGTACGAAGTATCATACTTGAGGAATATCACAGATATCTTAATACATATATTCATCTATATAAAAGCAGATGTTTCGCGCAGAAAAAAACAATTTCAAAGCATATTTCAATATTTTGAAAATTTCTATTCATGATTTTCCATGCATTATTTTATACTTGACATTTTATTAAGTTTTTTTAGATATGCTATTTAAGTCCAAAATAGAATTATACTTATATAAATAAATATAAGATTATTTTAGCACAATTTATTTTGATGTGCTCCAATACTGAAATTATTTATATTGATGATAGAAATATCAATATTTACAAACAATTTTAGATATTACATTACAAAATAATTATTAGATGTATAAATTAGTTGTAAGTTTGTAGCGATGGGAATATAACATATTATATTGAGCAAATTTATCTAAATTTAAATTATGCAAAAATAATTTTATTAAATGTCCTGTAAAATTTATATACTTTTAACAAGTGACAAGAAAAATATTCATTGGAACAGGAATTGTTAAGACACACATACAAAATGAAACTGAATCAAAAGTTGTATTGTATATAAATGTATTAAATATATATTTTTAATTGGATTGCATGTTATAAAAATATAAATAAACAAGTTTAAAAAAAAAAATTAATAATAATAATCAAGAAAACCATAATACATACTCTTGGTATGACAAGTATGAAAATCATAATTGCTGAATTTATAAATACTAAATAGCAAAAAACGACAGCTTAAAATTAAAAAAAATATGTTGACCAATTTTGTGAAAAAATTCAACTTATTAAATATTTATTAGACATGGCATAATTTATCAGGTAAATTCTAAGTTTTCCATTTTTTTTTTTTTAAAATACAGATCTTGCACCTAGTTCACTAGATTATTTTAATTTAATATACAAATTATAATTACATAAAAAAAAAGAGTGGTATTTATTTACTCAAAAAACTACTCTATTCAACTAAATTCACTAAAGAAACAGCAAGTTGTAATTTTAAAACTTTAATAAGATCTAATTGTGAGGAGTAATCAGAAATTAATCAGAACAACCTTTTTACGAACAATAATTGTGTAACCAAGGAATAATTTATTTTATCCATATATCCACGATTTTAATTCATAACTTTGGGATACTTAACGAATTAGTATAAAAATACATTGCAATTTCAAATGAATTACAAAATTGTAAAAGTAAAGTTAAGCATTTTTCTGAAATTGGTAGCACTAGTTACTAAAAATAACATTGAATTAAATGGACGGACAATTGTTAATATAACTTTGAAAAATGTACATCAATTATCTTCTAACTCTCAATTATTATTTTCAATCATATAAACGACTAAAAATCAATTACTTCTCAATTAATAATTGATAATTATGATTGAAATTCATAGATTTTAAATTTAATACTAGAGATTCTAGTGTTCATAATTTATATATACCTATTCAATTTCAATTTCACATCAAATCTAAAGTATGGGTTCTAACTAATGTATTATAGTTTGTCAATAATTGCATAAGTGACCAAATAACAAATTATTTTCAAAAAGCCATTTTTAAGAATTTAACTCCTTGCGCATTCATACTATACTTAACATTATTTGATACCCAAAACAAAGTATTTTCTATGTAAATTGAATTTTCTATGCAGGCATTTGTAAAATGTCAACAAGTCTGTGTAAGAAGTACTCACTGCACATATTCATAAAGACAAGGCTAAATTTTTATAAAGGCAACAGTATCTATATCTAAAATTGAGCACCTTCTACGAATTACATTTCTTTCCTCATATTTTTTTAGAAAAATATTTCTGTTTATTGCCTCCACAAGTATTTAGTAATATTAGTAGTAGGTAAATTATTTTATTCTTCAATAAAGGGTATCAGAAACTTTGGTACAAATAGTTGCCCACCTTTCCATATGCTAAAACTGTCAATGAATTAAGAATACATTTATGAAAACGTGCAGAAGCTGCAACTGAAGATCTTAAAATAAAAATGTGGACATTTATATGTTAGTATGAGATGATTGTTTTGAGTCATCTCCATCATAGTTGTAATTGGCTCTTTGAGTAGCTATTTTTTGACGTTTAATCTTAAGTGCCCGTCCTTCTATTACATACAATACTCCACTGACATAAAGGGCAATAGTTCCTGCGACTGCTACTCCATAGCTCCATCCTATATCAATATGTTCCAAATTTGGCATCCATACTCTACTGTCTCCGTCAATTCCAAATATTATCAGAGCAATAGTACTGCATACAGCTGAAAATATTTTTTTATCAATTATTAGGAATGTTATACATTATAAGACAACATAACACAATGTTTACCTGCAGCTATAAAAAGTATTCCAGCTGTAAATAGAATTTTAAACCTAACCTAACCTAGTACCTACTAAATGTAATTCTGATTCTTTTTCCAATTACATCTTTTCTTTTGAAATTTTAAGTTACGTTACCAGTTTTGACTTCAACAATATATAGTCTATCTTTATAACGTACACTTTTTACCTCCAAAAGATTAAAAAACTATTTACAAAACTCATCAGACCAAATCTGTTTTATAAGAAGGTATATCACTTTTTAGTGTACTTATTAGACAAATTTAAATCAAACCAGAATTGAACGTTTCAGTGTTTCACAATAGAAAAAAGACTGCTAGACTTTTAACTAAAAACATATTTCTTTTAAAATTGTATAATACTATAATGTATCACAAATGACATGTGTAATAGGTACCTATCTAAAAATTCTTATTTAGATAAAATATTATTATAATATTATATACCAGTGGATATAGAAATATAGAAATTATTTTTATATTAATATTATAATTTTTTGTTTAATGAAAATACAAGATATGGTTTTAAACCTCTCCTAAAAATTAGTTTCAGCTACAGCCTTGATACATACCGTTTGCTAGGAAAATAAATTTAAATCTATTTTTTCCTAAAGATAATTTCACTATAGTTCTGAATTTAATCATTTTTAATCGTTTTATTTTTTTTTATTGTCAGCCAATAATAAAATATAATATAATATAAGTATTATAAATAGTGTATCTTAGCTAACAGTAACGCTTAGTTATAAGAGTATAACTTAACTATCATCGCCCATACCAATATATCTACGTATATAGTACCAAACCAATTAGATTAATATGACAGTTAACTTAGTACATTTATTTATTTTAAATCAAATATATTTATTTCCATTGATTGTATCCTAAATTTTGGAAAAAGCATGATAAATAAATAAATGTCTAATTTTAATGAAGACGTTATTAAAGTGTTTATACAAAAAAAAAGGCAAACGTATAGATTCAGTTTTTAAAATTGTAACTGATTAATTTTGTATAATATTAATTGTAATTTGTTGTCTAATTTCACAGCTCAGATAATAAATTATAATTACTAAGATATTGTGTTTATGTTCATTGTTCATACACGATAAGTCAATTATAACTATAATCAGTTGTTTATTCTAATTTATTTATATTTTAATGAGGTAAAAAGCTTAAAAAAAATAATTTAGACAAGTAGGTACATTATTGTATGTACGTGCATATGCACCTAAAAGCTAAAACAAAATTAATATTTTTACCATCTCCCATAAGTATCTTATACATTTATTGTGCACCACCATTAAATATTATAGCTTTAGGACTGAACATTTGTAAAAATTTTAACACAACTTCAAAAAAAGTAAATAGTTTAATTAATTAATTCTTAAGTTATCAAGTGTACACACTTAATTTACACAAATATAGCATTTTAAGTATGAAATATATTTAATTATGTATTACATTTAACTTAATATAATATTTAAAATAAGACACAAAAACTAATATTACATTAATTTTTATTCTTAACAGTTACCTAGGTATAGAAAATTATCAACTATTAAGTATAAAATATTACTAACACATGTAAGTATTATAAGTATTATATTAAACAAACTAGAAATTTAATAAAGTATAATAAAAATACATAATATCACATTAACAATTAATCCATGACACAAGTTTTGGTAAATTCCGTAAACAAAAACAGTATCTTTTAGTTAAAATAATTTTCATATATTTATTTCTAATATTAATTTTAGATAATATGTCAATATATAATCATAGGCCATAGATAATAGAATCAGTTATGAAAAAGATGATTTAAATTCTTTAGTTTTTATATTGTTGTTTTTAATCAATTATGAATGAATCCAATAATTTAACATCATTTCAGTTACACGATTCCAAATGATTTTTATAAGAGCTTATATGAATTATATTTTGACAAAATGCACATGTTATAGTATTATTATTTTTACGTGGTACTAATACACCATGATGGAATCTAAATTTATGGATACTGAAACTTTCTAGATCATCAAATCTTTCAGAACATTGAAAACATTTGAACATGCCAGGAGTATGACAGTTAGTTCTTGATTGATGAGTTCTCAGTTTATGAAAATTAGAAAATGCATCACAACATTGCCAACATATCCTTTTATCCTCATATTTAAAATGATATCGATGATGAATTTTAAAAGAGTCAAAGGTCGGGAAGATGAAATTGCAAGAGGGTTTTAAACAAGTAAAAAGTCTGTAAGTTGATGGATGTGGAGGCTTGCGCACGACTCTTTCTTGACATTCCAATACATTCATCGTTCTGCTTCTTTCAACAGGTAATAATTCTGTATCATTTTCTTCAATTTTTATTCCAATAGATGAACTAGAACAGGGATTAGATATTGAAGCGCGAGCAGGCTAAAAACAAAAATATAAGAATAATAAACTTTAAAAATAATTCACTTTATTAAGGTAAACAGAGTACATGCGTTTATTATTAATATTAATAAAATATTATATATTACCATTTAGAATAAGTTAATTATTCTACTTACAACAGTATATGATCTAAAGTTGTCATAATTATGTAAGTGTTGACATTATACTCAGTTCAAGTTAGGAAACGTTGACACAAGGGCGTGGCAATACTACTTGGCAGGTATACAAATAATTGGGTAGGGGTGACAAAAAAGTGTTGCCTAATTGCCGTTGACTACGTTTCTTAACTTGAATAGAGTATAATATGTTAAAATACCTAAACCAGGGGCGTCATTTCAGGTTTTTTTTTTCGGGTATGCAAACTTTCAAGCAGGCCATTTTGAAATTTCACCAGACCATATAAAAATAGATATAAAAGTATCAAAAGTATAAATAGGTATAAAAAACTAATTAAAAATATATTATTGTAATTATTAAGTTTTACAATTGATGTTATTGGTGATAATATCATTGTAACAAAAAAAAAAAAAAACTGTATTACTAGTGGGTATCAAAATAGAGTTTTAAATGCTTCTAATTTACCATAAAGTTAGACTTTATTTAAATAAAATATTTAATTTAATTTAATTAAAGGAGAAACATAACATGAATGTTATTTTGTTTGTTTTTTTTCTGGTCAAGGTTGCTATTAATTGAAATATCTATCCTCGGCATGTCGTACAATGCTCATTGGAGTATTAAATGCCATACATAAAAATAAATATAATCTATAGTACTAGAGGTAGTACTACTTTATCGCAAGCTATTAGCTAACCGAAAAATGTAAATTCCTAAAAATGTATTATTATGATGAGAAAAAAATTTTAAATTACAACTCCAGTTTTGTACAACCGAGTTAACAGCAATTGTCTGTGGAATGGTTCGCGTATGAGGTAACAAGACTTTGCTACCGTATGATGCCATCTTATTTTGAAAAAATATACTTTTACAAAAAATCTATACCTATTACAACAGTTCTAAAAATTTAATTTAATAATAAATTTCCAAATTTAAATTTGATTTATAAAGCATTACCTATATTTATATATATGCCATTTTTGTGACAGCTCCTGCTTTTGCTGAATGCTAGTTTTCATAAAATAAAATTATTACTTAAGTTTTGCATAAGATTTACAATGAGTCAATTAAAACATAAAGCCTCGTTTTACTAAATTGTGAAACTGATAAAAACTCTGACTTAAACCAAATCAAATAGTTATTAGCTACAATATCAAATTGTTGAAAAAACCTTATACTTGTTCAGTATTTAATTTATTATTACAGTAAATTATCATATATTTAGGTACCTATTTTATTCCAAACATAACTGATATTTCCTAATGTATTTTACTAAACTACTCACTGAGTGGTATTAAATTAGCTCATAAAAAAAACATATAATAACCTAATATATATAAATGTTTATATATCTCTTTAATAACATGAAAAAAAAAATAATAGCAACCAGGATTTAATTTAAGTGTTTGTAGGATTAATATTTGCTCTTATGAATATAATCAGAGATAAAACGATAGTGTCACCACTGCAATCATCCTAAACAAAATGTTGTAAGTGTATAACTAGCAACTTTACATTCAGCAGTTATCTTTAACTTTGTTAGTTTTAATAATTTCGTGAAAGGTAAAAAAGATGTTTTGTTTTAAAAATAGGTATTTTAAATATTTTAATCTTGATGCTAATTATGAGCATTTTTAAACTGTAAGGTTTTTAACTAACACATCAAAATCTAAATACAAAATAAATGTATCAAATTGCTGCAAATGCAGTTGCCCTAATAGAAAATTAATTAAATCTAACAAAGCTAAACTAAAATAGCTGAATTTAAATGTACTATGTTATGTGCTTTTATGACGTCCTCTCAAATGAGTAAATAATCAGTGAATAAAATTAGTTTATTATACAGATTTAGACAAATCCTACCTCATATACCTATTATTATATAATTTGACTGATAAAAATATAAAATGCTTACTTATATTAGTTTATAAAAATAAGTACAATCATAATATTACATAGAATCATTTAAAAACATTTAATGAAAAACATAAAACTTGTTAAAATATAACCAATATTTTAAACACTTACTGTTTTTCTTGCAAAATAGTTAATAATGATTGTAGATTCAACAGCTTTCTTTTTAAATTCCGACCATCCAGATATTGAATTTTTACAGTGCTCGCATATGATATTCGGTTTATTATTATCATTTTCAATCTAATGAAATTAAATATATAATTAATTAATTGCATTGTTTTAATATTTTGTTATATCTAAGTACGTACATTCATTCCCAGGGTTTCAGTTATCTGTTTAGTTATATCAGACTCATTGGAACCGGCTTCAAAAATATTATGAAATTTGATATTCCTGTTTTCTTCCGGCTCTAATAAACATATTCTACACATATTTAACTTGCTGCCATATGACATGAGACTCATTGTAAACGGTTTAGAAATTCAGAAATTCGGTATCGATACAAAAACGAGAACGCGACAGCACCAGAGGAAATGCGGTAATCAACAGATAAAAGCGGTCAATGTTGTCTGCTTCTAGCAATGAGCTGGAATACAAAAAAATGTAATTTGACTTTTACTCCACAAAACTTAAAACGTGCTCGAGTTGTTGTCTTAAGTGTCGCAAAGGCACCTCGCATAACAATTGGCGTCGTTCAAACAAAACTACAAGAGACGCCACGGCCACGCTACCAAACAATAAAATATAAAAATTGTGGGAAATCATATTACTAAGAGAATAAAAAAAAAAAACGGTTTATTATGTCTTGGAGGAAAATATCATGTCTGTTCGGATTGGAATAAGTAATATAGGTATTATCACCAGCCGCCAAATATAATAATACCTATTTAAATTTGTATTTTTTGTTTTATATTATTTTTTAATTTAATTGATTAATTTCAAATGGTCGAAGTTTAATTGAGCATAAATTTTATGTGCATGATATTAAAACTAAAAGCTAGGATTATTGTATCCAAGCACTTATATTCTCTTTTAAATACTTATCCATTTACATCTTTGAAACAAATGAATTATAATTGCACAGCCAATTATAATATAAATACGTCAAATTACAGTCATATCGAATAATTTTTTTGAAACTAACTTTTAATTTAATAAGTTAAATTTTTAACATATTTAACGTGTTAACTTCAAGTTAATTATACAGGGTGATTCTTTTATCAAACAACACTCATTATTTCAAAAACTATTGAATTTTTTCAAATTTTTTTTTTTCAAAATTTTGGAACCATCTTGTTCTAGAACTATATATTTTTTAAATATTTTCACCCTTATATTTATCAGGTTAACCATTATCAACTTTTGATTTTCAAATGAAAACCTATACTTAAAAATTGGTAAACTAAAAAGGCTATTAATTTTTCAATGAATTTTCACGTTTAAATTTTCATTTTTCGTCAATTCGTTTAGAAGATATAGCCTCCCAAAGTTGGGTGGTTTTTGGTGGTGTTTGTATGTTATAGGTGTATGTTAGGTGGTATTTACACACAAACACCATATAAGTGTTGTTTGATAAAAGAATCACCCTGTATATAGAGATTTTAAAATTAAGTTAGATTTTAAATTTGATATAGGTAACCCATTGATTTATAATTTTGTTGATTTAAGAAATATTAGATCAAGCCTGGGGATAAACGCGTTAAAAAGTTAAAAGTTAAGTTAATTTTAACTTTTAACTTAACTTTTTAAAATTTAATTTTCATAAACTTAATTTTTAACTTAACTTATTTTAATTGATATAAACTTAATAAATAACGAGTTACTTTTAATCAAATCCGAGTTAAGTTAATTTATAAATAATTAAATAATAAATATAATGAAGTATAATATAGTTGGCTATATTCTCAAACAGTTTTAGACTTTTAGTTTCCTGAAAAAGTATTCAGAATACATTCTTAAATACCATGTTATTTTTATTTAATAATTTTAAAAAAATGCATAATACTTGTCAGCTGTCTGTATTAGTGTGTTAATAAATCAAAAGATTGTATTATTTTGTTTCGGCATTTTCAATTTTGTATTTTTTTCATACCTACTACATAATTCTATTAATTCAATACCTATGTAAAGAAAAGCTATTGGCTATTTCCTGTGGTCAATAATATTTATGATTTTTATTATTTATACAGATATTATATATATAAAAAAATAAAAAAAGTAACTTAACTTAAGTTAATACGTTAATTGAAAATGTTCATATAACTTTTAATTTAACTGAGTTAAAAAAAGAATTAGATTAACTATTAACTTTAAACTTTTTAAAATGTTTTCCATTAACTTAACTTAACTCAGTTAAAAATTATCATTCACTTGCCCAGGCTTGTATTAGATTATAATATATATCATATAAAATAAATAGGAAAATGTATAATTAATAATAATTATTACCGGTTGTTTGATATATACACAATATACATATAGACATTTAGGTATTTACAATTTTGTAGATAGCCTGTATCCAGTGAAATACCACTAATACCCACCCGCATGTATTATTAATTAATAGTTTTAAATTAAAAATGTTAATAATTGACAATTGTATAGACGTATAGTCGCGCGTATAGGTAGGTACTAGGTTATAGCCGTTCTATGTACTACGGGTAGCAGCGACGTCTGTGTACTTAATTAGTTTTGTTGTAAACTATAACTCATTACCTAGTGACATTTTACGAATACGCCACACATCCCGAGAAATACGTTATTACTTGGAATTATTAAAATAACTCATGGGGAAAAATTGATTTCTGAACATCTTTGTTAACTCTGATTTGAAATATTTATAATTTGAATTATGGTATTGTCATAACTTATTTTTCTGACTTTCTGTACTCACTACTCATTGCTTCATTGATGTGCACAGTGTGTTGTGCAGTACTACAGTTTGATTAACATTTTGTCTCGAGTAATTTATCATTTATACGCTGTAATTCCACTGGTGTTTATTGTTGTTATTTGTATTTAATACTTTATGATAACCGAGTCGAGAGACCTAGGGTCAAAATGGCCACATTTAAATAAATATTTTGATCAGTTGCCTGCGGATATTTCGGATCTTAGTGGAAATTTTGTGTTCAAATGTATTCTTTGCCTTCCAAAAACTAAATTGTTGTCAACTTCAAAAACATCCAATTCAAATCTTAAAACTCGTATTAAGGTAACTGGTAAGTTTCAAGTGGTAATTAATAATTAATTATAGAACATTATAATTTTTTTTAAATTTTGACTACATTTTTAAAACACGATATTAATATATTATATAGTATATACAATAGTTTCAAGTTTGGTATACCTATGTTACATATTTACCTTATATAATTTAATATTTATTTAATTAAATATATGTATTCGCCATGAGGTAAATAAAATAAATAGGGCTAGGATTTTAATGACCCAAAAAACCTAAAAAAAATGACATTGAAATAATCTAAAAGTGACCTTAAAAAATGCCCTAAAGATAAAAAATAATATCAAAATATTATAAAAATGCATTATAATTATTAATTTTGAAATGACATTGTTGTTAAAATATAATAAGTATTTATAATATTAAAAAGTAATGTTTTGGTTAATGCAAACATTTTTTTTTTATTTAAAGTTAAAGAATTAAAACCTAATGCTTATGTTATATGTAATTAAAATAACTATGACTACTAACAATACTTATCATTGAGCATCACAGACTTATATTTACCTTACTTAGACTATAATATGTGGTAAGTATAAAATCTATTAAATGTATATTATACGCATATTTATTTTTTTTGACGCTTATGTATCAATAATTGTATTATGAGATAATTTAGACTAGAGTAGCATTTAGTATTTAATATTTACTAAGGTTTATTAAAATATTAATGATAATACAAAATTAACCTTAAATTGTATTTTTATCCATTAATTTTTAACGATAATATTCAGTTTTTAAGTGAGCATTTTTATTTTACAATTTATTACACACACATAACTCACTTAAAAACTGAATTATCGCAAAAAATACTTCTAACATAACACAGATTATGTTCTCGCCGTCAAGTTTCATAATAGTCCTATTCACTCTAATTTTTAAGCGAACGGTGTAAAACATGAACTGCTGAGCGTAAATTTTGTTTTGTAAGACTGAGTCAACAAATACGGGTGTTTCGTCCTCTTAATCAATCATACTAAAATACATTATTTGAATGAACATTGTAAATAAACCAATATGTTTTTTTTTTACATTAGATGTCCATAATATTTAAAACTTTATCTCATATAAATATTTCTGAAGTTACCTATATTATTGGGAAATTCAAAACAAATTACTACCTATCACATATCCTATATATATATATAATGCATCTATACTATATATACAATATATATACATAGTAAAATGAAGACTGAAATGTTCTATCCAAGTAAGTTTATTTTGTTCTATGTACATAATATTATAATATTTTTTTCTACGGTATAAATGTAATTATAAATTAATTTTAAACACATGTGAGTTTTAAAATGTAACTTATTAAGACATTCATCATATGAATTGCAATGTTGTAAGTTATTAACTTTATTATATTCACCTTTAATACAAGTGTTTATATTTGTAACATAATAACTTCTATTAACTAATTAAATTAAACCGTTATATAAACTCATTAATGTAATTGAAATAGCTTTTTAGAAGTATAATGATTTATAATATGTTTAATAATGTTAAACAGGTAAGCTACCTTTATTGATCAATTAATAATCGTCTAAACAGAAGTTTATGACTGTAAACAATGACTTTATTATGCACTAATTAACTAATAAATCCTACATAATACTCTTGGTTAATTCAATAATTATTGTCTTTACAGGCCTCATTTTATATGCAGTACAATTTATAGTTTTACATTAACCATGATGAATATCTTTAAAAAAGTAACTCTTTATTTTATGTACAATATTTTATCCATATAAGACGGTGGTTCTAAAATCTGACAGTATTTATATATGTTTTAAATTGTATAATAAATTTTATTAATGGAATTATTATATTTTACAGTTTATATAATAGGTATATAATTAATAATTATTTATAAAAATAAAAAATATTATTAATATTTTGCCATTCAACATACAATAGTCTACATTCAGATTAAAAAGTATGATATAACCATCAAATATACCTCAAATTGTGGTTGTGGTTTTATATACAGAGGAAAGAAAGATATTGTATAAAATGTTTTTCCTTCGGAGTTGTCTTATACACGGCACCTTTTAGTTGCGTCCCGTTAAAAAGGTATACATGAATTATTGCGGCCCCACTATATTGGAAAGGTAGTAGAATTTTTATTTTATTTTCAAGGGTTCTCAAAGATAGGTATATTAATTTTAGGGAGCCGGAGCTCTGATATGATGTTTCGATAATGCTATAAATTACAGTAATGAATAAAAATAAACCTAATTTTGACTGAAATTTTGATTAACAACATTATTGTTATTATTTATTTATTATATTATGATATTATGAACTATATTGATTTTGATTAAATCTAAATGATTTAACATTTTTTTACTTTTTTATTACATTTCATAAACAATTTTTTGATTGATGATCATATTTATAATTGTTGTTTATTTTTGTGAGTTTTTTAAGAACCTTTTTAAGAAGAAAAGATTAAAATATACGAATTCCGTCCCATATTTTTTTGGGACGCAATTCGTGGGGCATAGCCGTTTTCGACCAAAAACGTACCCTTCCCTTTTCGGCCGATTCACTTTTCGACAAAATTTAAAAAAGGTCGATTCCCTTTTCGACCAAAATCGTACCCTTTCCTTTTCGGCCGATTCACTCTTAGACCAAATTTAAAAAAGACTGATTCCCTTTACGACCAAAAACAAAACTTTTTGTAAAATTATGGCAATTATATAATTATGTAATTTTGACAAATTATTATAAGTATAAGTTGGTACTGAATAGTACCAAGACATTTGAATTAGATTTGAAAAACCTTCAAAATTTAAATAAATGAAATAATAGAGATAATTTTTAGTGTGTGTGTAAAATTAATATCGTTTTGTAAATAATTTTGTCGCGAATTGTATTTTTACGAGTATTGTTATTTTACAACATTTTATGCAACTTATAAAAAACTATATTATGTAGCAGCAATTATTTTATTTTTTTACATAGGTATATTATATTATAAATTTTTGTTTTGGCCGAAAAGGCAACGCGGCACACCTATAGATGCTTCACGGAACACCGGTTGGAAAATCTTGTTATATTACTTATAAACATGTTTGTACCTCACAATTTTGGGCGTCATTCGATTGCGTCTCGTTTCAACCTTATATACCTTTCTAGTGTGCCGATTGCGTCCACAAGTCAGATAGGTAAACTATTATTTCTCACCTTTTTATGTTCTGATTGCGTCCTATTTATAGTATATAAACATTCAATTACACTATTTCCATATGATTTTAGTAATGAATATTGATTAGATTCGTAGTTCTAAGATTGAGAAATTAATAGTCATAATTAGTTATTATATCTTGAAATTATTAAACAAGTCGTCAGTCATCATTGTTATAAAATAATAATTATACAAAAGTCAATAATAATCAGTCCAAATATATAAGAAATAGCCATTTATTCTTATTTGTCAACGCTCGACATCATTGGCCAACGTTTTGTGAAAACGATATTTAAACTTATAAAATATGATTCTAATTTATTATTATTTTTTCACTAAAAATTGTATTCATTATGAATTTGCAATACTATAGCACTATAATATTTTAACCAACGCATTTGACGTACTAAATCTAAGGGCGCTGTCTGTCAAACCTATATTCGAGTGACAATCATAAAATAAATAACTTGAAAACTAAGAATGAATCAAATTTATTTTATTAAATAATGAAACAAATAGACATCCATATTCCATACTCCATAATACCATATAAATATATAGTATGCTTGGTATTAGGTACGATAAAAACCTATATGTACATCATATAGTATTATTATTTATCATTAGTTAAATTAATTTAGTATTGAAAACTAAAAAAATCGCAGTATTTTTTCTAGGTGGGTGACATGCCACCTCATTGTACCCTTGGCTAAATTTTAGATCGATAACCAGCCTTAAGTTAAAATGTTTGTAAGCTCATCGAGTAAAAAACAATTTGTTGGTAAATATATATATCAACACAGCATATGTGACAAATATACTAAATTTATTATGTAAATTTACTCTTAATCACTATATATGGCGCAGTCTTGTAAAATATACTTTTGAAATCGTATTTAAATTCGGATACAAATACATCCATTCATCAGAAAGTATTTAAAATATTTTTCAAATATTTTTTTTTTCTAATAGTCAGTTCGCTAAATTAATAGTATTTATTTAATTCATTAATATTTAAATTTTGTAATTATTAATTTAAAATTGTCATGTTACATTCAATTAGGTATTAATGTATTATTATTATTATTATTTGTATACCATTTTCTTAAATGTACACTGAAAAATTAAAATAAATAAAATACTTGTTATATTATAATAATTCTTTAAAAATTAAGTAAACACTTGTTAATGAAATATTAAAATTTTGTAATAATCACATTCACAAACGAACCAGACATCGGAAATAGGAAATCAGGGTTCTCAACATTTATGAACGAAAAAATTATTATAAATAAAATACTATATCAAATTTCATAAGTATTTGTATGAAAGTATTTGATTTTTAAATACAAATACGTCCAAGACAGTATTTAAATACATCTACTCACATATTTTACAACACTGATAGAACGAAATCGGAACTCGGAAAATATAGAAAAAAAATGGCTAACCCGAGTCCGGGATACAATCGACAAACCCCGATAATTTTAACTGGGATTTAATGTTAATTTATCATAAACGTCATCAATTCCAAATGATTTCAAACAGGTTTTACCTATCTGAAATTTATGAGGTTGAACATAATCATTAATCAATACAAATAATTGACTTATTTTTTAATATAAATTTAACAGGGCCATATTTAGGAATTTGACACCAAGGGGCAACAAAAAAATACGCCTCATTAATCATTATACAAAATACAAATTTAAATTATAAAAAAATTAGCCCCCCCCCCCTTTCCTACTCAGCAACAGTACCCTGTGGCTCCCTCCTAAATACGGCTCTGAAATTTAATAAACAATCATAAGAATTTATATATATAATAGCATTTCTTACAACTTCCTTGATCTGAAACTGTTTATTGGTTTGAACTTAGATTGTTGATATCTTTTTAGAGATCGATATATAATATTGTAATGATGGATAAATAATATATTATGTTAATAAAAACGAAACACCGCAAAAAACCAACACATGGACTTGAAGGCTAGAATGAAAAACAATATAGTATTAAGAGGACGTCGCACCCGCATGTGTTGCTCCGTCTTACACACGTACGACATGGGAAATGTTCGTTCGCTAGTTTCAATAGGGTATTGTCAGTTTTGATATTAGAGTGAATCCACCTAATATCAAACTTTTAGGTAGCAACATTATCTGTGTTCTCTTGTTGGTTTTTTACGATATTTTAATTTTTAAGTGAGTTATGGGTATGTAAATTATGAATATTTTAAAATGTCCATAACTCACATAAAAATTAAAATATCGTAAAAAACCAACGTGAGAATACAGAAAATGTTGCTACTCTAATATCAAAACTGACAATCCCTATTGAAACTAGCGTACGAACATTTCCCATATCGTACGTGTGTAAGACGGAGACAACGCATGCGGGTGCTACGTCCTCTTAAGTCATTTAAGTTGTACAATTGTTGTACCTAATAGAAATATTATGTTTACAATGTTCACATATTTAAACACTTCATTAGAATTTTGTATGGTATTGTGTATAATTTAATTACCAGCAATGTCCAAAAATTATTCATTTGTATAATCTATTTGTCAGAACACTGATTTCCCGAACTTTTCATATGTTTCTTTGTAATTTGAATAGCTATGTTCAAGAGCCCTGCGTGCTATTAAAATTGGATACTGGTTTATCAAATGTTAAAAAAGTCATTTATTTATTTATTATGACTAAACTTTAAGCCATTTGGATGAAAAACAATCTCACGCATCGAGCGTACACCAATACTCCTATATTACATAATATTATAAATATGAAAAAGCCAAAAATATATTATTGTACAATAGGGGTATTGGTGTACGCGCGATGCACGAGATTATTTTTATCGATAAACTTCTCGAAACAGTTCCGATCGACATGACGGACAAAAAGGAAAGGTTACAGCCTACAGGTAGCTGGAAACCCGCGGGCAGCACAATACGTATTGGCGGTGAATAATTTATTATAATTGTTAATTACTCCACTAAAAAGCAACATTTTTGAAAATCCTATCATATTGCCTGGTGAAAATAAGAGAAGAACTTCTATTCCAAATTTCAAGATCGTAAGTTGCATATTTTTTGAGCTACACTGTCTCAAACACTATTCCCAAAAATCCATGATATAGGTGGGTAGGTACTCAGTTTGAATAGTTGTTTTATAGAAAAAAAAAAATGTGTATAGGTCGCATACACCTTTTTCAATAGATTCCTTCAAAGTTTAAACTTGTAGTGCTTATATTGTTTTACAATACAGCTACATAATACATTTTACTGCATACAGCTGAAAATATTTTTTTATCAATTATTAGGAATGTTATACATTATAAGACAACATAACACAATGTTTACCTGCAGCTATATAAAGTATTCCAGCTGTAAATAGAATTTTAAACCTAACCTAACCTAGTACCTACTAAATGTAATTCTGATTCTTTTTCCAATTACATCTTTTCTTTTGAAATTTTAAGTTACGTTACCAGTTTTGACTTCAACAATATATAGTCTATCTTTATAACGTACACTTTTTACCTCCAAAAGATTAAAAAACTATTTACAAAACTCATCAGACCAAATCTGTTTTATAAGAAGGTATATCACTTTTTAGTGTACTTATTAGACAAATTTAAATCAAACCAGAATTGAACGTTTCAGTGTTTCACAATAGAAAAAAGACTGCTAGACTTTTAACTAAAAACATATTTCTTTTAAAATTGTATCACAATGTATCACAAATGACATGTGTAATAGGTACCTATCTAAAAATTCTTATTTAGATAAAATATTATTATAATATTATATACCAGTGGATATAGAAATATAGAAATTATTTTTATATTAATATTATAATTTTTTGTTTAATGAAAATACAAGATATGGTTTTAAACCTCTCCTAAAAATTAGTTTCAGCTACAGCCTTGATACATACTGTAGTACCCAGGCCCGTTTGCTAGGAAAATAAATTTAAATCTATTTTTTCCTAAAGATAATTTCACTATAGTTCTGAATTTAATCATTTTTAATCGTTTTATTTTTTTTATTGTAAGCCAATAATAAAATATAATATAATATAAGTATTATAAATAGTGTATATTAGCTAACAGTAACGCTTAGTTATAAGAGTATAACTTAACTATCATCACCCATACCAATATATCTACGTATATAGTACCAAACCAATTAGATTAATATGACAGTTAACTTAGTACATTTATTTATTTTAAATCAAATATATTTATTTCCATTGATTGTATCCTAAATTTTGGAAAAAGCATGATAAATAAATAAATGTCTAATTTTAATGAAGACGTTATTAAAGTGTTTATACAAAAAAAAAAGGCAAACGTATAGATTCAGTTTGTAACTGATTAATTTTGTATAATATTAATTGTAATTTGTTGTCTAATTTCACAGCTCAGATAATAAATTATAATTACTAAGATATTGTGTTTATGTTCATTGTTCATACACGATAAGTCAATTATAACTATAATCAGTTGTTTATTCTAATTTATTTATATTTTAATGAGGTAAAAAGCTTAAAAAAAATAATTTAGACAAGTAGGTACATTATTGTATGTACGTGCATATGCACCTAAAAGCTAAAACAAAATTAATATTTTTACCATCTCCCATAAGTATCTTATACATTTATTGTGCACCACCATTAAATATTATAGCTTTAGGACTGAACATTTGTAAAAATTTTAACACCAACTTCAAAAAAAGTAAATAGTTTAATTAATTAATTCTTAAGTTATCAAGTGTACACACTTAATTTACACAAATATAGCATTTTAAGTATGAAATATATTTAATTATGTATTACATTTAACTTAATATAATATTTAAAATAAGACACAAAAACTAATATTACATTAATTTTTATTCTTAACCTAGGTATACCTAGGTTACCTAGGTATAGAAAATTATCAACTATTAAGTATAAAATATTACTAACACATGTAAGTATTATAAGTATTATATTAAACAAACTAGAAATTTAATAAAGTATAATAAAAATACATAATATCACATTAACAATTAATCCATGACACAAGTTTTGGTAAATTCCGTAAACAAAAACAGTATCTTTTAGTTAAAATAATTTTCATATATTTATTTCTAATATTAATTTTAGATAATATGTCAATATATAATCATAGGCCATAGATAATAGAATCAGTTATGAAAAAGATGATTTAAATTCTTTAGTTTTTATATTGTTGTTTTTAATCAAGTATGAATGAATCCAATAATTTAACATCATTTCAGTTACACGATTCCAAATGATTTTTATAAGAGCTTATATGAATTATATTTTGACAAAATGCACATGTTATAGTATTATTATTTTTACGTGGTACTAATACACCATGATGGAATCTAAATTTATGGATACTGAAACTTTCTAGATCATCAAATCTTTCAGAACATTGAAAACATTTGAACATGCCAGGAGTATGACAGTTAGTTCTTGATTGATGAGTTCTCAGTTTATGAAAATTAGAAAATGCATCACAACATTGCCAACATATCCTTTTATCCTCATATTTAAAATGATATCGATGATGAATTTTAAAAGAGTCAAAGGTCGGGAAGATGAAATTGCAAGAGGGTTTTAAACAAGTAAAAAGTCTGTAAGTTGATGGATGTGGAGGCTTGCGCACGACTCTTTCTTGACATTCCAATACATTCATCGTTCTGCTTCTTTCAACAGGTAATAATTCTGTATCATTTTCTTCAATTTTTATTCCAATAGATGAACTAGAACATGGATTAGATATTGAAGCGCGAGCAGGCTAAAAACAAAAATATAAGAATAATAAACTTTAAAAATAATTCACTTTATTAAGGTAAACAGAGTGCATGCGTTTATTATTAATATTAATAAAATATGATATATTACCATTAAGAATAAGTTAATTATTCTACTTACAACAGTATATGATCTAAAGTTGTCATAATTATGTAAGTGTTGACATTATACTCAGTTCAAGTTAGGAAACGTTGACACAAGGGCGTGGCAATACTACTTGGCAGGTATACAAATAATTGGGTAGGGGTGACAAAAAAGTGTTGCCTAATTGCCGTTGACTACATTTCTTAACTTGAATAGAGTATAATATGTTAAAATACCTAAACCAGGGGCGTCATTTCAGGTTTTTTTTTTCGGATAGGCAAACTTTCAAGCAGGCCATTTTGAAATTTCACCAGACCATATAAAAATAGATATAAAAGTATCAAAAGTATAAATAGGTATAAAAAACTAATTAAAAATATATTATTGTAATTATTAAGTTTTACAATTGATGTTATTGGTGATAATATCATTGTAACAAAAAAAAAAAAAAACTGTATTACTAGTGGGTATCAAAATAGAGTTTTAAATGCTTCTAATTTACCATAAAGTTAGACTTTATTTAAATAAAATATTTAATTTAATTTAATTAAAGGAGAAACATAACATGAATGTTATTTTGTTTGTTTTTTTTCTGGTCAAGGTTGCTATTAATTGAAATATCTATCCTCAGCATGTCGTACAATGCTCATTGGAGTATTAAATGCCATACATAAAAATAAATATAATCTATAGTACTAGAGGTAGTACTACTTTATCGCAAGCTATTAGCTAACCGAAAAATGTAAATTCCTAAAAATGTATTATTATGATGAGAAAAAAATTTTAAATTACAACTCCAGTTTTGTACAACCGAGTTAACAGCAATTGTCTGTGGAATGGTTCGCGTATGAGGTAACAAGACTTTGCTACCGTATGATGCCATCTTATTTTGAAAAAATATACTTTTACAAAAAATCTATACCTATTACAACAGTTCTAAAAATTTAATTTAATAATAAATTTCCAAATTTAAATTTGATTTATAAAGCATTACCTATATTTATATATATGCCATTTTTGTGACAGCTCCTGCTTTTGCTGAATGCTAGTTTTCATAAAATAAAATTATTACTTAAGTTTTGCATAAGATTTACAATGAGTCAATTAAAACATAAAGCCTCGTTTTACTAAATTGTGAAACTGATAAAAACTCTGACTTAAACCAAATCAAATAGTTATTAGCTACAATATCAAATTGTTGAAAAAACCTTATACTTGTTCAGTATTTAATTTATTATTACAGTAAATTATCATATATTTAGGTACCTATTTTATTCCAAACATAACTGATATTTCCTAATGTATTTTACTAAACTACTCACTGAGTGGTATTAAATTAGCTCATAAAAAAAACATATAATAACCTAATATATATAAATGTTTATATATCTCTTTAATAACATGAAAAAAAAAATAATAGCAACCAGGATTTAATTTAAGTGTTTGTAGGATTAATATTTGCTCTTATGAATATAATCAGAGATAAAACGATAGTGTCACCACTGCAATCATCCTAAACAAAATGTTGTAAGTGTATAACTAGCAACTTTACATTCAGCAGTTATCTTTAACTTTGTTAGTTTTAATAATTTCGTGAAAGGTAAAAAAGATGTTTTGTTTTAAAAATAGGTATTTTAAATATTTTAATCTTGATGCTAATTATGAGCATTTTTAAACTGTAAGGTTTTTAACTAACACATCAAAATCTAAATACAAAATAAATGTATCAAATTGCTGCAAATGCAGTTGCCCTAATAGAAAATTAATTAAATCTAACAAAGCTAAACTAAAATAGCTGAATTTAAATGTACTATGTTATGTGCTTTTATGACGTCCTCTCAAATGAGTAAATAATCAGTGAATAAAATTAGTTTATTATACAGATTTAGACAAATCCTACCTCATATACCTATTATTATATAATTTGACTGATAAAAATATAAAATGCTTACTTATATTAGTTTATAAAAATAAGTACAATCATAATATTACATAGAATCATTTAAAAACATTTAATGAAAAACATAAAACTTGTTAAAATATAACCAATATTTTAAACACTTACTGTTTTTCTTGCAAAATAGTTAATAATGATTGTAGATTCAACAGCTTTCTTTTTAAATTCCGACCATCCAGATATTGAATTTTTACAGTGCTCGCATATGATATTCGGTTTATTATTATCATTTTCAATCTAATGAAATTAAATATATAATTAATTAATTGCATTGTTTTAATATTTTGTTATATCTAAGTACGTACATTCATTCCCAGGGTTTCAGTTATCTGTTTAGTTATATCAGACTCATTGGAACCGGCTTCAAAAATATTATGAAATTTGATATTCCTGTTTTCTTCCGGCTCTAATAAACATATTCTACACATATTTAACTTGCTGCCATATGACACGAGACTCATTGTAAACGGTTTAGAAATTCAGAAATTCGGTATCGATACAAAAACGAGAACGCGACAGCACCAGAGGAAATGCGGTAATCAACAGATAAAAGCGGTCAATGTTGTCTGCTTCTAGCAATGAGCTGGAATACAAAAAAATTTAATTTGACTTTTACTCCACAAAACTTAAAACGTGCTCGAGTTGTTGTCTTAAGTGTCGCAAAGGCACCTCGCATAACAATTGGCGTCGTTCAAACAAGACTTCAAGAGACGCCACGGCCACGCTACCAAACAATAAAATATAAAAATTGTGGGAAATCATATCACTAAGAGAATAAAAAAAAAAACGGTTTATTATGTCTTGGAGGAAAATATCATGTCTGTTCGGATTGGAATAAGTAATATAGGTATGATCACCAGCCGCCAAATATAATAATACCTATTTAAATTTGTATTTTTTGTTTTATATTATTTTTTAATTTAACTGATTAATTTCAAATGGTCGAAGTTTAATTGAGCATAAATTTTATGTGCATGATATTAAAACTAAAAGCTAGGATTATTTTATCCAAGCACTTATATTCTCTTTTAAATACTTATCCATTTACATCTTTGAAACAAATGAATTATAATTGCACAGCCAATTATAATATAAATACGTCAAATTACAGTCATATCGAATTACATTTATTTAAAATATCTTAAGACGTACATGCCAATGGTATTTAGAATTTAGATCTTCATCGTAGAGAACATCGTAAGACAAAAAGTAATAACATTAAACTATAATACTATATACTTACATACAAGGCTGGGCATTAACGAGTTAAAAATTAAGATTAAGTGAAAACGTTAAGTTAATATTAACTAAGTTAACTAACTCGCGTCTTTTTTTTTTTTGAAACTAACTTTTAATTTAATAAGTTAAATTTTTAACATATTTAACGTGTTAACTTCAAGTTAATTATACAGGGTGATTCTTTTATCAAACAACACTCATTATTTCAAAAACTATTGAATTTTTTCAAATTTTTTTTTTTCAAAATTTTGGAACCATCTTGTTCTAGAACTATATATTTTTTAAATATTTTCACCCTTATATTTATCAGGTTAACCATTATCAACTTTTGATTTTCAAATGAAAACCTATACTTAAAAATTGGTAAACTAAAAAGGCTATTTTTTCAATGAATTTTCACGTTAAAATTTTCATTTTTCGTCAATTCGTTTAGAAGATATAGCCTCCCAAAGTTGGGTGGTTTTGGGTGGTGTTTGTATGTTATAGGTGTATGTTAGGTGGTATTTACACACAAACACCATATAAGTGTTGTTTGATAAAAGAATCACCCTGTATATAGAGATTTTAAAATTAAGTTAGATTTTAAATTTGATATAGGTAACCCATTGATTTATAATTTTGTTGATTTAAGAAATATTAGATCAAGCCTGGGCATAAACGCGTTAAAAAGTTAAAAGTTAAGTTAATTTTAACTTTTAACTTAACTTTTTAAAATTTAATTTTCATAAACTTAATTCTTAACTTAACTTATTTTAATTGATATAAACTTAATAAATAACGAGTTACTTTTAATCAAATCCGAGTTAAGTTAATTTATAAATAATTAAATAATAAATATAATGAAGTATAATTTAGTTGGCTATATTCTCAAACAGTTTTAGACTTTTAGTTTCCTGAAAAAGTATTCAGAGTACATTCTTAAATACCATGTTATTTTTATTTAATAATTTTAAAAAAATGCATAATACTTTTCAGTTGTCTGTATTAGTGTGTTAATAAATCAAAAGATTGTATTTGTTTCGGCATTTTCAATTTTGTATTTTTTTCATACCTACTACATAATTCTATTAATTCAATACCTATGTAAAGAAAAGCTATTGGCTATTTCCTGTGGTCAATAATATTTATGATTTTTATTATTTATACAGATATTATATATATAAAAAAATAAAAAAAGTAACTTAACTTAAGTTAATAAGTTAATTGAAAATGTTCATATAACTTTTAATTTAACTGAGTTAAAAAAAGAATTAGATTAACTATTAACTTTAAACTTTTTAAAATGTTTTCCATTAACTTAACTTAACTCAGTTAAAAATTATCATTCACTTGCCCAGGCTTGTATTAGATTATAATATATATCATATAAAATAAATAGGAAAATGTATAATTAATAATAATTATTACCGGTTGTTTGATATATACACAATATACATATAGACATTTAGGTATTTACAATTTTGTAGATAGCCTGTATCCAGTGAAATACCACTAATACCCACCCGCATGTATTATTAATTAATAGTTTTAAATTAAAAATGTTAATAATTGACAATTGTATAGACGTATAGTCGCGCGTATAGGTAGGTACTAGGTTATAGCCGTTCTATGTACTACGGGTAGCAGCGACGTCTGTGTACTTAATTAGTTTTGTTGTAAACTATAACTCATTACCTATAATTATTATAGGTAATTATTATTATTATTTACTCATTACCTATAGTGACATTTTACGAATACGCCACACATCCCGAGAAATACGTTATTACTTGGAATTATTAAAATAACTCATGGGGAAAAATTGATTTCTGAACATCTTTGTTAACTCTGATTTGAAATATTTATAATTTGAATTATGGTATTGTCATAACTTATTTTTCTGACTTTCTGTACTCACTACTCATTGCTTCATTGATGTGCACAGTGTGTTGTGCAGTACTACAGTTTGATTAACATTTTGTCTCGAGTAATTTATCATTTATACGCTGTAATTCCACTGGTGTTTATTGTTGTTATTTGTATTTAATACTTTATGATAACCGAGTCGAGAGACCTAGGGTCAAAATGGCCACATTTAAATAAATATTTTGATCAGTTGCCTGCGGATATTTCGGATCTTAGTGGAAATTTTGTGTTCAAATGTATTCTTTGCCTTCCAAAAACTAAATTGTTGTCAACTTCAAAAACATCCAATTCAAATCTTAAAACTCGTATTAAGGTAACTGGTAAGTTTCAAGTGGTAATTAATAATTAATTATAGAACATTATAATTTTTTTTAAATTTTGACTACATTTTTAAAACACGATATTAATATATTATATAGTATATACAATAGTTTCAAGTTTGATATACCTATGTTACATATTTACCTTATATAATTTAATATTTATTTAATTAAATATATGTATTCGCCATGAGGTAAATAAAATAAATAGGGCTAGGATTTTAATGACCCAAAAAACCTAAAAAAAATGACATTGAAATAATCTAAAAGTGACCTTAAAAAATGCCCTAAAGATAAAAAATAATATCAAAATATTATAAAAATGCATTATAATTATTAATTTTGAAATGACATTGTTGTTAAAATATAATAAGTATTTATAATATTAAAAAGTAATGTTTTGGTTAATGCAAACATTTTTTTTTTATTTAAAGTTAAAGAATTAAAACCTAATGCTTATGTTATATGTAATTAAAATAACTATGACTACTAACAATACTTATCATTGAGCATCACAGACTTATATTTACCTTACTTAGACTATAATATGTGGTAAGTATAAAATCTATTAAATGTATATTATACGCATATTTATTTTTTTTGACGCTTATGTATCAATAATTGTATTATGAGATAATTTAGACTAGAGTAGCATTTAGTATTTAATATTTACTAAGGTTTATTAAAATATTAATGATAATACAAAATTAACCTTAAATTGTATTTTTATCCATTAATTTTTAACGATAATATTCAGTTTTTAAGTGAGCATTTTTATTTTACAATTTATTACACACACATAACTCACTTAAAAACTGAATTATCGCAAAAAATACTTCTAACATAACACAGATTATGTTCTCGCCGTCAAGTTTCATAATAGTCCTATTCACTCTAATTTTTAAGCGAACGGTGTAAAACATGAACTGCTGAGCGTAAATTTTGTTTTGTAAGACTGAGTCAACAAATACGGGTGTTTCGTCCTCTTAATCAATCATACTAAAATACATTATTTGAATGAACATTGTAAATAAACCAATATGTTTTTTTTTTACATTAGATGTCCATAATATTTAAAACTTTATCTCATATAAATATTTCTGAAGTTACCTATATTATTGGGAAATTCAAAACAAATTACTACCTATCACATATCCTATATATATATATAATGCATCTATACTATATATACAATATATATACATAGTAAAATGAAGACTGAAATGTTCTATCCAAGTAAGTTTATTTTGTTCTATGTACATAATATTATAATATTTTTTTCTACGGTATAAATGTAATTATAAATTAATTTTAAACACAAGTGAGTTTTAAAATGTAACTTATTAAGACATTCATCATATGAATTGCAATGTTGTAAGTTATTAACTTTATTATATTCACCTTTAATGACTACAAGTGTTTATATTTGTAACATAATAACTTCTATTAACTAATTAAATTAAACCGTTATATAAACTCATTAATGTAATTGAAATAGCTTTTTAGAAGTATAATGATTTATAATATGTTTAATAATGTTAAACAGGTAAGCTACCTTTATTGATCAATTAATAATCGTCTAAACAGAAGTTTATGACTGTAAACAATGACTTTATTATGCACTAATTAACTAATAAATCCTACATAATACTCTTGGTTAATTCAATAATTATTGTCTTTACAGGCCTCATTTTATATGCAGTACAATTTATAGTTTTACATTAACCATGATGAATATCTTTAAAAAAGTAACTCTTTATTTTATGTACAATATTTTATCCATATAAGACGGTGGTTCTAAAATCTGACAGTATTTATATATGTTTTAAATTGTATAATAAATTTTATTAATGGAATTATTATATTTTACAGTTTATATAATAGGTATATAATTAATAATTATTTATAAAAATAAAAAATATTATTAATATTTTGCCATTCAACATACAATAGTCTACATTCAGATTAAAAAGTATGATATAACCATCAAATATACCTCAAATTGTGGTTGTGGTTTTATATACAGAGGAAAGAAAGATATTGTATAAAATGTTTTTCCTTCGGAGTTGTCTTATACACGGCACCTTTTAGTTGCGTCCCGTTAAAAAGGTATACATGAATTATTGCGGCCCCACTATATTGGAAAGGTAGTAGAATTTTTATTTTATTTTCAAGGGTTCTCAAAGATAGGTATATTAATTTTAGGGAGCCGGAGCTCTGATATGATGTTTCGATAATGCTATAAATTACAGTAATGAATAAAAATAAACCTAATTTTGACTGAAATTTTGATTAACAACATTATTGTTATTATTTATTTATTATATTATGATATTATGAACTATATTGATTTTGATTAAATCTAAATGATTTAACATTTTTTTACTTTTTTATTACATTTCATAAACAATTTTTTGATTGATGATCATATTTATAATTGTTGTTTATTTTTGTGAGTTTTTTAAGAACCTTTTTAAGAAGAAAAGATTAAAATATACGAATTCCGTCCCATATTTTTTTGGGACGCAATTCGTGGGGCATAGCCGTTTTCGACCAAAAACGTACCCTTCCCTTTTCGGCCGATTCACTTTTCGACAAAATTTAAAAAAGGTCGATTCCCTTTTCGACCAAAATCGTACCCTTTCCTTTTCGGCCGATTCACTCTTAGACCAAATTTAAAAAAGACTGATTCCCTTTACGACCAAAAACAAAACTTTTTGTAAAATTATGGCAATTATATAATTATGTAATTTTGACAAATTATTATAAGTATAAGTTGGTACTGAATAGTACCAAGACATTTGAATTAGATTTGAAAAACCTTCAAAATTTAAATAAATGAAATAATAGAGATAATTTTTAGTGTGTGTGTAAAATTAATATCGTTTTGTAAATAATTTTGTCGCGAATTGTATTTTTACGAGTATTGTTATTTTACAACATTTTATGCAACTTATAAAAAACTATATTATGTAGCAGCAATTATTTTATTTTTTTACATAGGTATATTATATTATAAATTTTTGTTTTGGCCGAAAAGGCAACGCGGCACACCTATAGATGCTTCACGGAACACCGGTTGGAAAATCTTGTTATATTACTTATAAACATGTTTGTACCTCACAATTTTGGGCGTCATTCGATTGCGTCTCGTTTCAACCTTATATACCTTTCTAGTGTGCCGATTGCGTCCACAAGTCAGATAGGTAAACTATTATTTCTCACCTTTTTATGTTCTGATTGCGTCCTATTTATAGTATATAAACATTCAATTACACTATTTCCATATGATTTTAGTAATGAATATTGATTAGATTCGTAGTTCTAAGATTGAGAAATTAATAGTCATAATTAGTTATTATATCTTGAAATTATTAAACAAGTCGTCAGTCATCATTGTTATAAAATAATAATTATACAAAAGTCAATAATAATCAGTCCAAATATATAAGAAATAGCCATTTATTCTTATTTGTCAACGCTCGACATCATTGGCCAACGTTTTGTGAAAACGATATTTAAACTTATAAAATATGATTCTAATTTATTATTATTTTTTCACTAAAAATTGTATTCATTATGAATTTGCAATACTATAGCACTATAATATTTTGACCAACGCATTTGACGTACTAAATCTAAGGGCGCTGTCTGTCAAACCTATATTCGAGTGACAATCATAAAATAAATAACTTGAAAACTAAGAATGAATCAAATTTATTTTATTAAATAATGAAACAAATAGACATCCATATTCCATACTCCATAATACCATATAAATATATAGTATGCTTGGTATTAGGTACGATAAAAACCTATATGTACATCATATAGTATTATTATTTATCATTAGTTAAATTAATTTAGTATTGAAAACTAAAAAAATCGCAGTATTTTTTCTAGGTGGGTGACATGCCACCTCATTGTACCCTTGGCTAAATTTTAGATCGATAACCAGCCTTAAGTTAAAATGTTTGTAAGCTCATCGAGTAAAAAACAATTTGTTGGTAAATATATATATCAACACAGCATATGTGACAAATATACTAAATTTATTATGTAAATTTACTCTTAATCACTATATATGGCGCAGTCTTGTAAAATATACTTTTGAAATCGTATTTAAATTCGGATACAAATACATCCATTCATCAGAAAGTATTTAAAATATTTTTCAAATATTTTTTTTTTCTAATAGTCAGTTCGCTAAATTAATATTATTTATTTAATTCATTAATATTTAAATTTTGTAATTATTAATTTAAAATTGTCATGTTACATTCAATTAGGTATTAATGTATTATTATTATTATTATTTGTATACCATTTTCTTAAATGTACACTGAAAAATTAAAATAAATAAAATACTTGTTATATTATAATAATTCTTTAAAAATTAAGTAAACACTTGTTAATGAAATATTAAAATTTTGTAATAATCACATTCACAAACGAACCAGACATCGGAAATAGGAAATCAGGGTTCTCAACATTTATGAACGAAAAAATTATTATAAATAAAATACTATATCAAATTTCATAAGTATTTGTATGAAAGTATTTGATTTTTAAATACAAATACGTCCAAGACAGTATTTAAATACATCTACTCACATATTTTACAACACTGATAGAACGAAATCGGAACTCGGAAAATATAGAAAAAAAATGGCTAACCCGAGTCCGGGATACAATCGACAAACTCCGATAATTTTAACTGGGATTTAATGTTAATTTATCATAAACGTCATCAATTCCAAATGATTTCAAACAGGTTTTACCTATCTGAAATTTATGAGGTTGAACATAATCATTAATCAATACAAATAATTGACTTATTTTTTAATATAAATTTAACAGGGCCATATTTAGGAATTTGACACCAAGGGGCAACAAAAAAATACGCCTCATTAATCATTATACAAAATACAAATTTAAATTATAAAAAAATTAGCCCCCCCCCCCCTTTCCTACTCAGCAACAGTACCCTGTGGCTCCCTCCTAAATACGGCTCTGAAATTTAATAAACAATCATAAGAATTTATATATATAATAGCATTTCTTACAACTTCCTTGATCTGAAACTGTTTATTGGTTTGAACTTAGATTGTTGATATCTTTTTAGAGATCGATATATAATATTGTAATGATGGATAAATAATATATTATGTTAATAAAAACGAAACACCGCAAAAAACCAACACATGGACTTGAAGGCTAGAATGAAAAACAATATAGTATTAAGAGGACGTCGCACCCGCATGTGTTGCTCCGTCTTACACACGTACGACATGGGAAATGTTCGTTCGCTAGTTTCAATAGGGTATTGTCAGTTTTGATATTAGAGTGAATCCACCTAATATCAAACTTTTAGGTAGCAACATTATCTGTGTTCTCTTGTTGGTTTTTTACGATATTTTAATTTTTAAGTGAGTTATGGGTATGTAAATTATGAATATTTTAAAATGTCCATAACTCACATAAAAATTAAAATATCGTAAAAAACCAACGTGAGAATACAGAAAATGTTGCTACTCTAATATCAAAACTGACAATCCCTATTGAAACTAGCGTACGAACATTTCCCATATCGTACGTGTGTAAGACGGTGACAACGCATGCGGGTGCTACGTCCTCTTAAGTCATTTAAGTTGTACAATTGTTGTACCTAATAGAAATATTATGTTTACAATGTTCACATATTTAAACACTTCATTAGAATTTTGTATGGTATTGTGTATAATTTAATTACCAGCAATGTCCAAAAATTATTCATTTGTATAATCTATTTGTCAGAACACTGATTTCCCGAACTTTTCATATGTTTCTTTGTAATTTGAATAGCTATGTTCAAGAGCCCTGCGTGCTATTAAAATTGGATACTGGTTTATCAAATGTTAAAAAAGTCATTTATTTATTTATTATGACTAAACTTTAAGCCATTTGGATGAAAAACAATCTCACGCATCGAGCGTACACCAATACTCCTATATTACATAATATTATAAATATGAAAAAGCCAAAAATATATTATTGTACAATAGGGGTATTGGTGTACGCGCGATGCACGAGATTATTTTTATCGATAAACTTCTCGAAACAGTTCCGATCGACATGACGGACAAAAAGGAAAGGTTACAGCCTACAGGTAGCTGGAAACCCGCGGGCAGCACAATACGTATTGGCGGTGAATAATTTATTATAATTGTTAATTACTCCACTAAAAAGCAACATTTTTGAAAATCCTATCATATTGCCTGGTGAAAATAAGAGAAGAACTTCTATTCCAAATTTCAAGATCGTAAGTTGCATATTTTTTGAGCTACAGTGATCAGTGACTAAGTGGTATTAGACAGTATCACAATCTAGAGGATTAAGATTATAAAATTTCCTTTAGACAAAATATAATATAATATACTTAATATAGAGAGAAATTCAATTTTTATAGACGTCTATGAGGCTTCACCTGACATCACAAATGTTGCTTCTTCGTATTATCGCAATAACAACGTAAACGATTTAATGATCGAAAAGTACTTATGGAAGGAGGAAATGAAGGTGTTCCGGACGACTTAAAAATACTTTTTAAAATCGTAGATACTATTCCTATTTCTATGAGTGAGTGCGAGCGAAATTTCAGCTCAATTAATGAAATCATAACACCCCGCAGATCTTCAATAAATATTAGTACAGTCTCTGCACTTTTATTTGTTAATTGTATTGGCCCTCCGCTTACTAAATTTCGTCCTGAA
Organism: Diuraphis noxia; assembly: GCF_037042655.1. NCBI lineage: Eukaryota > Metazoa > Arthropoda > Insecta > Hemiptera > Aphididae > Diuraphis > Diuraphis noxia. Next base: position 93,650,414 of record NW_028301711.1, on the reverse strand, counting down.
AAATACATACGCTCATGGTTAATCAAAGGTAGACATTCGGCTAATGACACTAAAAGTCGTCAAAATGAAAAAAAATTTGACAAAAAATACTCAGCATTATGGAAATTGTTATAAACTATTTATAAAATTTGAAATTTGTTGTATAACTACAATTTTCAGGATTAAAATTACTTGCATTTTTTAAAAGTATTTAAATAGTTGTATTGTATTGTAAAGTAAAAACAAATTAAAAATTAATAATACAATCATACATATTAATTTTATGAGCGTTCTGGTTACTAAATTTTTTTATTTAGAGCACTGCACGGTAGGTAAGTAAACATATTGTATATTAGCCCTTCTCTTATATCTCAAACACTATTCCCAAAAATCCATGATATAGGTGGGTAGGTACTCAGTTTGAATAGTTGTTTTATAGAAAAAAAAAATGTGTATAGGTCGCATACACCTTTTTCAATAGATTCCTTCAAAGTTTAAACTTGTAGTGCTTATATTGTTTTATTTTTTCAATCCCTGTACTAGTGTACGAAGTATCATACTTGAGGAATATCACAGATATCTTAATACATATATTCATCTATATAAAAGCAGATGTTTCGCGCAGAAAAAAACAATTTCAAAGCATATTTCAATATTTTGAAAATTTCTATTCATGATTTTCCATGCATTATTTTATACTTGACATTTTATTAAGTTTTTTTAGATATGCTATTTAAGTCCAAAATAGAATTATACTTATATAAATAAATATAAGATTATTTTAGCACAATTTATTTTGATGTGCTCCAATACTGAAATTATTTATATTGATGATAGAAATATCAATATTTACAAACAATTTTAGATATTACATTACAAAATAATTATTAGATGTATAAATTAGTTGTAAGTTTGTAGCGATGGGAATATAACATATTATATTGAGCAAATTTATCTAAATTTAAATTATGCAAAAATAATTTTATTAAATGTCCTGTAAAATTTATATACTTTTAACAAGTGACAAGAAAAATATTCATTGGAACAGGAATTGTTAAGACACACATACAAAATGAAACTGAATCAAAAGTTGTATTGTATATAAATGTATTAAATATATATTTTTAATTGGATTGCATGTTATAAAAATATAAATAAACAAGTTTAAAAAAAAAAATTAATAATAATAATCAAGAAAACCATAATACATACTCTTGGTATGACAAGTATGAAAATCATAATTGCTGAATTTATAAATACTAAATAGCAAAAAACGACAGCTTAAAATTAAAAAAAATATGTTGACCAATTTTGTGAAAAAATTCAACTTATTAAATATTTATTAGACATGGCATAATTTATCAGGTAAATTCTAAGTTTTCCATTTTTTTTTTTTTAAAATACAGATCTTGCACCTAGTTCACTAGATTATTTTAATTTAATATACAAATTATAATTACATAAAAAAAAGAGTGGTATTTATTTACTCAAAAAACTACTCTATTCAACTAAATTCACTAAAGAAACAGCAAGTTGTAATTTTAAAACTTTAATAAGATCTAATTGTGAGGAGTAATCAGAAATTAATCAGAACAACCTTTTTACGAACAATAATTGTGTAACCAAGGAATAATTTATTTTATCCATATATCCACGATTTTAATTCATAACTTTGGGATACTTAACGAATTAGTATAAAAATACATTGCAATTTCAAATGAATTACAAAATTGTAAAAGTAAAGTTGAGCATTTTTCTGAAATTGGTAGCACTAGTTACTAAAAATAACATTGAATTAAATGGACGGACAATTGTTAATATAACTTTGAAAAATGTACATCAATTATCTTCTAACTCTCAATTATTATTTTCAATCATATAAACGACTAAAAATCAATTACTTCTCAATTAATAATTGATAATTATGATTGAAATTCATAGATTTTAAATTTAATACTAGAGATTCTAGTGTTCATAATTTATATATACCTATTCAATTTCAATTTCACATCAAATCTAAAGTATGGGTTCTAACTAATGTATTATAGTTTGTCAATAATTGCATAAGTGACCAAATAACAAATTATTTTCAAAAAGCCATTTTTAAGAATTTAACTCCTTGCGCATTCATACTATACTTAACATTATTTGATACCCAAAACAAAGTATTTTCTATGTAAATTGAATTTTCTATGCAGGCATTTGTAAAATGTCAACAAGTCTGTGTAAGAAGTACTCACTGCACATATTCATAAAGACAAGGCTAAATTTTTATAAAGGCAACAGTATCTATATCTAAAATTGAGCACCTTCTACGAATTACATTTCTTTCCTCATATTTTTTTAGAAAAATATTTCTGTTTATTGCCTCCACAAGTATTTAGTAATATTAGTAGTAGGTAAATTATTTTATTCTTCAATAAAGGGTATCAGAAATTTTGGTACAAATAGTTGCCCACCTTTCCATATGCTAAAACTGTCAATGAATTAAGAATACATTTATGAAAACGTGCAGAAGCTGCAACTGAAGATCTTAAAATAAAAATGTGGACATTTATATGTTAGTATGAGATGATTGTTTTGAGTCATCTCCATCATAGTTGTAATTGGCTCTTTGAGTAGCTATTTTTTGACGTTTAATCTTAAGTGCCCGTCCTTCTATTACATACAATACTCCACTGACATAAAGGGCAATAGTTCCTGCGACTGCTACTCCATAGCTCCATCCTATATCATTATGTTCCCAATTTGGCATCCATACTCTACTGTCTCCGTCAATTCCAAATATTATCAGAGCAATAGTACTGCATACAGCTGAAAATATTTTTTTATCAATTATTAGGAATGTTATACATTATAAGACAACATAACACAATGTTTACCTGCAGCTATATAAAGTATTCCAGCTGTAAATAGAATTTTAACGTAACGTTCATAAGATCTATTTAGATACATATAGAATGTAGAGTAGAATAAACCAAACGCCGTTAAGAGAACACAAGCAGAAAACCAAAACTGAGTGGCAATATAAAAACCTAAGAAAAAAATTTGTAACAATTAAAAATTTCATATCACAGAATAAAACTTGGTCTTCTTTTATTAAAAAAGTAATAAACAAACCTTTAAATAAAATATCATGGATAATATAATATTCTTCTTCAAACACCCACCAACAATTATGAAATCTTGTGTCGTGCCAATGATGAGCGTCTTCAAATTCTTTAAAACATACTACCCATAGACCTATGGATTTGAAGACAGTTTATTAAATTGTAATTAAATACTGAATTTTATTCACTTTTGATCAGTTAACTAGACTGAGTAAGTTAATGATAATTTTTAATTCAACAAAGTTAAATTAATAGGAAACATTTAAAAAAGCTAAAATTAACTTAATTTTTAACTTTATTACCTTAACTGTCTAACTCGTTGATGCCCAAGCTTAATATTTAGAACAGAAAATAAATTAACATCATGAATTTCAGAAACTTGAAACTATCATTATTCAACAATTATTTATTAATACTAATAAATAATAATTAAAAAGTTTGGATAGTTATACCATCAAAATACTTAAAAAAAACTCGGAAACACAGTTGTGGATTATTTTAAATATTATATTTATATCTTTTTGTAAATTAAAAAAAAAAAATGTTAAGATATTTATTTCAGTTTTTAAAGATTAAGGGAATGCAAATTATCATAAATAATCATACGTAGTAGATACTAGACACTGGTTATCTAAATGATGAAAACACAACATTTAGTTCGAGACAAAAATCTGATTAAAATAAAATATATAGTGTTGCATTCATTCCAGATGACAGTTATCTATTTGATAACTTTGTTTTTTAAGCATTTTAAACTTGCTCAATACATAAAAATATCGTAGTATAGAATATGCGCGTTATACTAACCGATCCTTTCGAATTTCGGGTGCTCTAATTTCCCATCCGTGACCAACCAGTTCTTCGTCGCGAACGCCAACAGGACTAAAAACGCTCCCAAAACCGATAGGCCAACAGCCGTCAAACCGTTCCTAGATTTTGCCATAGAAATTACTGCCTACAAGTACTTCAAAACGCGGACTGGAGATTTTTAGTTTCGAAAAAAGACAATGAAAAGAAACTGAGAGTGTCCTAAAACTTATCGGCAGCGGTGTCGACGAAGACAAGAGCGTCTTGAGACAGCTATTATCAGTAGGTACTTTACTTATCAATATCACACTATTACGGTGAGTGCCTTATCACAAAGTCAATCAAAATAAACACAGTTTACATTTTCATATTTTTATATTTAATATTTTAAAATACTAATTCTGTAAATGGTAAATATTTCTGTGAAAAAGTGTAGTATTTTATCAACTCTTCAAGTGACAAATTACGAATGGTTTCAATTAATTTGGTTTATTCCAAAATAATGATTAAAGATAACAATCTGATAAAAAAAAACAAATTATTATGACGTTTATTTCAATAATTTTATTTGTATGATTGGAAAGCTAGAAAGAATTGGCTACTTCGGCGCTTTAGTTATTAGTTAATAGTTAATATAAAGTCTATCAGATTATCCGCAAGATCCAAATTGAAAAGTACACGCACAGTATCTCGATATTTTTGATAACAACTCGATGTCCTCAATAGATTATATTGTGTAGATAGTAAAAAGGTGGATGGGACACCGCCGCAGAATGCAAATTGAGGCCATTATATTTTTGCGGTCGTTAAGTGATAAAAAATTGAGACCATTTGCTTACATTTTTGCATGATAAATTTGTTTCATCTTGCTTTTTTTTATAATATGATTATAATAATGTATACGTCATGTTCGACATGTCATCACGAGTTGATAATCGAAACACTAATTATTTGTCATCAATATTAGCCAATTGGAAACGTTATGCCTTGTTCATGTTTGTATTATATATCTATGGGATTATAGAATGAACTAAGGTAGTATGGTCTATGAAGTATGAGTCCGGGACTCCGGTGTAATGTTCAAATAATTGGTAAAGTTCTATTTTACTTTGGCACCGCTACTGCTACTAGCTACTTCATGAATCGCTGTGAAAAGTGCCAGTGACTATAATTTTTAACACCTCTAGATTGCTTTAGTAGTCGACGCTGATCACTGACGTAATTATAGTGACGTTTAGCGCGTTTATGGCCAACGATAATATTAATAAATAATAATAATTTTTAATAAAATATTCTAATATTACATGAAAAAAATAAAATAAAAAATCTATTTGATCTGTTTGAATATGAAATAATGTCTATCAAATGTCCATCTTTGACTGTGATAGTAAATGTCAACTATCTATATTGACTATTGAGTATAATATATTAATATAGTGATAAAGGTGTACGGTCCGCTTGTATGTAGGTAATCGGTAAAAAAATATCAAGAAAAAAGGAACACGGAAAAAAGAACAAGCAATAAAAAACCAGAGAAAAAAGGACAATTTTTAAATTTTTAAACATACCTATTAATTTATTATCACAATAAAAATTATATCCTCATATGTAAGTATTTTTTATTTATTTATTTTTAACCAACAATAACATTTCAAACCAGTAGTAAAAAAAGTAATAAGTCTAATTGTCTAATGTCTATGTATATTTGCATAAATGCTTCATTCTCATACCTATTTACAAACATTTGGTACTTAAATATAATAAAAAAGTTTAAAATATTTAATTAATGATACCTAATATTCTATTATTATATTGTGTCAAACACTGGTAAAAGTTATTTTTTTTTTTTTTAATGGGTTTCCCTTTACAAATAATTTTATGCAACTGAAAAAATGTTTGTCTAAAGTAATATCTTTAAAATTATACTGATTAGAAATGTTAGTTCATATTTTTTAAATTTCATAATCAATTAACAAATTTTTAATTTTTAAATTATTATTTTTTTTTCCAAGATTCTCGGCTGTCTTACCAAGGAGAAATCTATTATTTGATTTCATGACCTATTTTGGTGTTGGAATGTTTCTTGTTGTAATGTTTACCAAGAATATTAAAAGTTATGACAATTGACGTTCTACTACTCTGAATTTAAATATTTATTTATCATGTAGTTACTATTTACTAGTTATTAATTTTTAATTACAAAAATCAGATAGTATAAATAAAAGCAATAATTGGGTACCTATTGCCTAATACAATTTAATTGTATTTCAAATTAAAAAAATTAATGTTCAATATGAACCATTACCAATACCAGTTTCCACAATGCCTTTTCCGGTGTAATTTTACTATGAATTTTAAAACCATTTAAATTCTTGCTCTAGTTACTACGATATTAATTCATGTGTCTTAATAATTATATCTATCAGTGACATAGCTTGGATTATGAAAGGAAAGAGTGTCTAAGTATAAATTTGTATTTAAATAATATATATAATAAATTTATTGGGAAAAAAAATGTGATTGTGAGGGCATATAATTAATCTATATACTTTATTCCAAAATACTATTGTTTTATACTCAATATTTATATTAGTTAGGTCTTAGGTTTGTAATCTAGGTCGATGATCATTTTAGTAAAGGCAATAATTTTTACTAAAAAGTTAATATTCCGTTTGGGTGAGTATCATTTGTACCGATTGGGCGAGTTGTATAATTATTTCTATACAATATATACATCCACTTTATCAAAATGTGATAAGACTAGTAAGGCAATTATAGCTGATTTTAAAAATAAAATATAAGTACGTTACACATTACACATATGTAGAGTGTTGCATTTAAATATCTTAAATAAATAAAATACTTTTGTATGACTATGATTTGTGATCTATAACTATGTATAATCCATTATCCTAACAAAATCACTTCATTACTAAACACAAAAGTAGTAATTGAAAAACCAAACAAAACGACATACGGCCCCCCTCAATATGTTTCAACTGTCAAGACCTATCATGGTCACATACAATCTTACTGCCATCACCCATCGCGCTGCGTCAAATATGTCGAGGCTCATGAGTCAGATAGCTGTACCAAGGAAGGATCCCTCCAGTCCAGTCAAATACGTTCATTGTTCCAAAGATCATACTGCCAGTTTCAAGTGATGCCGATTTTACCAAACCATTCTAAATCGCCACGAAATCAAGTCTTCCAACTCTCACAAATATAAATACCACACATATAAATAATTTAATCCTTGAGTCCCTCCCAATCGACCCTTTCTAATCCATCCCGTCATGCTGCTGTTTCTTCTGGTGCTAAACCGAATATCCATCCGTGAAATTCAAATTTAAATTTAGCTCTCTCAATATTCCTCTCTGATTGAACCGCCTAACAAATTCAAATTGTTTGATTTTAAACGCAACCGCCTGATACGCGTTCACACTTTCGCGGTTTAGCCGCAGAAACAGTCGCGGTCGAACTGCGAGCGGTTCGACAACCCGAATGATCAAAACACATTGTTTTGAATTAGTCCGTTCACACATATTTGACGCGGTTCGTTTTTTCAAAGTTTAAATGTAAAAAATAATTCCAATTGTGTGACCTAAAGTTGTTGGTAACATTTATCTCATTTTGAAACTTTGAATAATATAATCATAATATCATGTAGTAGTCATCAAGGAAAAAACTAGATAAATATTTTATTACTGCATAAATTAGTAAAATATATATAATATACGTATACAAATACAATGGATGACATATTGAAAATTTAAAATTATGTACGGGATGCAGTGGTGCAAATAGGAAAAATGTTTAGGAGGCCCAAGCCTCAACACATTTTTTTTAAATTATAATTTATAAGTACATACTTTTAATTTATTCAGTTCTAAAAGTAGTTTAGTGTAATACATAGTAGGTACATTAATATATATATATTACAAAACATGAAATATTTATTCAAATAAATAGATATATTTAGGGAGCTTTGAGTTTATTTTTTTTGTGGGGGGGGGGGGGCTAAGGGCCCCCTGAGCCCCCCCCCCTATTTGCGCCACTGACGGGATGGGGTGTTCTTTAGAAGGTATACATACTTTCATAAATTATGTTTATAATGCAAACGTGATCTAGGGCCACGAATAGCATCCAGTATTTGAACCCAATTATAATTATAATCAACTCCGGAGACTAGAAATACGTAAGGTAAGTAGGTAATATTGTACGATTTAAAAATGCCTCATATAATAATACAGTTGAAGATATTCTTTTAATACATTTTTCATTACAATCATTTCAACTATAATTTATGATACTATTATGACGTTACAATGTAACGGTTGCATGGATAAGTATATATTAATATATAATAATAATACATAATATTTATATTGCCTATGGGCTATGTTACCTATATGGCTATATGTTTAATTTTGTTAGTTATGTATATTTCATTGATTTTAATTAATTTTGGGACATCAAAAATATATACCTAATACCTACTATAATGTAACACGTTTCCACCAAAAGTAGACCTTTCCCTTTTCCACTAATACCCGTTTCCACTAAAGGCGTATCTTTCCCTTTCCACCAATATTCGTTACCACCAAATTAGATCAACCAATAATTAAACCACGGTTAATTTACCAAAATAATTTGTATGCTATGCTTATATTAAAATCTTTAATACAGTAATAAGTTTATTTAAAATACTAATGTTTAAAAAATGATATATTAGTGTATTTAGTTATGTTATATTTTTTTTCAATCGTAGAATATAGTAGTATACAATTGTTTTTGTAAAAACGTGGTAAATAATTTTATTTGGCGGAAAAGGAAAAGATACACCTTTTGGTGGAAAAGGGAAAGGTACACTTTTGATGGAAACGGGCATCGCCCGACTATTGTATTTAACTGTTATTATATTACTATAAAATACCTAAAATGGGGTAACTTTGGCCCCGAGTGGTAACTTTGGCCCCGAGTGGTAACTTTGGCCCACCGTTAGAATTTCAGATAATTTTATATGCTGTTTCTCAGTCGTATTGTAGCAATATCCAAGAACAGTGCTACTGTTGACTGTAATGAAAATCTGTAAAAAAGTTGGAGATGGCCAAACAAAAAGGACTGTATCGACTACAAATGGGATGACGTAATAAGAAAAATCAAACCATTTGTATGAGCAAACGAAATTTTTTTCATGTGCCAGAACTTGAGGATTTTGTTTAATTAATTAACTTTTTATGTATAACTGCAAATAACATTTTTTTGGTACCTAAATAGTGCAGATTTATTTTTTTTTTTGAATTAATGTAATAAACATATAAAATACAATTTTTTTCCGAAAAATTGCTTTTTTATTCGTTATTATGCTTGTTTTGCCATATAACCTGCTTAAATTAATTTTCAGGTACTTGCTAATTACAATTACCTAACCTAACCTTGCATATACTAACTTTGGCCCAAAGTGGGATGAACGGCAAATTATAGCTATATTTGGAGGTGGGACAAAGTTACCCCATTCCCGGGTAACATTGGCCCATTTTTTGGGAAAAGTTTTTTCGGTAAAACACGATTGCGTACGGTCTGTATCGACATACGCAATCGTGAACATTAAATGTTCACGATTGCGTACGATTTTTATCTGCAACTTTGAAGCACTGTTGCCATTTTCTTATACTTATTAAGAAACATATAGAGCGCGTGGCCCTAAAAATAAATTCTAATATGATTGACTTTGGAATTGTCCAAGATCGACCGGTCGATTGCGATCGACTGTTAAGCGCTCAATATTGTTCTATATTATAGAACATATAATTTAAAATTAATTGAGATTCGATAGGTGATATTTAATAGGCGATAACGAAATCGGTTATTTTACTAGGATATTTTAGGATACTCGCACTCGATAAAATATTATGAATACTACAGTATAGGTACCTATCATCATTTAATAACTCAGTGAATAACCGTCGTTGGACTAATCAACTTCATCATTTTTAAGTGGTACCAAGTATAACATTTTTTACTATATTATTTAAACATTTTATTATTTTTAATTATTTTATTTTGTATACTATATTATAACATATTTGTCGAAAATTGAGATTTTTAAGTGGTACCAAGTATAACATTTTTTACTATATTATTTAAACATTTTATTATTTTTAATTATTTTATTTTGTATACTATATTATAACATATTTGTCGAAAATTGAGATTTTTAAGTGGTACCAAGTATAACATTTTTTACTATATTATTTAAACATTTTATTATTTTTAATTATTTTATTTTGTATACTATATTATAACATATTTGTCGAAAATTGAGATTTTTAAGTGGTACCATAGCTTAAGTCATAAAATTTAAATTTTACTGATCAAAAATAAAAACATAAATTTGGCAACGTTGCACAGTAAATCGTACGCAATCGTTTGACTTTTGGGGTAAATATTAAAGTTAATGGTTTAACGTACGCAATCGTGTTAACGTACGCAATCGTGTTCTCAAAAAGATACATCGTACGCAATCGTGTGGTACCCAGTTTTTTATGGTTAAAAAATAAAAAATTGGAAATTACATTCCGCAGAGGGCATGTCTGAACCCACACAATTATGACAATTTTTTTATTTTATTTTTTTTACGTGCAACCTAGTTTAATTTAGTCGTAAAGTTGAAAAATGGTACAAAGTTACCCCGTTTCTACGTATTAGTATTTGGTATTAGTTATATTGGCTATGGCCTATGGATTACTTACAGAATTTCATTTTTAGATTTAAATCGTTTTTAGTAAATTTACTTTGTTATTTTTTGAAGACGACACTCAGATGACTGAATTTTATAATATTCTAATAACATTTCATTCATCAAATAAATATTTTTGGTATAACCACATGCGGTTCGGCCGCGTATATGTGTACCGTATCCGGGTGGTTGAACCATTCACGGTCCAACCGCTGTGACTCAACCGCTATGTGTGGCCCGACCCTAAATTTCTTCCTTTCCGTTATATTAATGAACAATAAATAATTATGGTATCTACGTCCGATAATTTTTGTTGTTACATCTTACATAATATTTACTCATTACTCGTACACTAATATTGTATCTTTTTTTCTTATCTGGTATTATAATCCCATTAATTATTGTATCAGTATGCTTCATTAACAACCGATTTATTACTTTCTATATCTATATAACATTATAATATTGTATTATTATGTTTGTTATCATCTTAATCGTGCTTTGAAGTAATTTAGGTAATTTAGGTACATTAAGTAGGTAGTAAAAATACTATTGTAAATTGCGCCCGGGATTTTTCGGGGTCTAAAACGGGTATAGTAAATTGCATCCATAGTATTCTACTATCTTGAATTCATCGTTACCTATTATGTGTATTTTAAAAATAATGTTGTTCATTTATTGGTGGATAAGCCGAACGTTTATCGCTATAATCGATTTGATATTAGCGATATCAATGCCTTTACGCGTATACAACGACTTTACGTACAGCCTGTAATACATACGTACATTTTAGTAAGCCGTTTGCACGCAAACAATATAATAATAATAATAATACAATGGATATTATATATACTCTAACATTTTAAAAAAATAAAATTTTTTTTCCTATTTTTTTAAATTTATTCATTTCAAGTTAGCCAAAAAAAACATTTTTGGAGGACAGTGATAGTCGCCTCCTCGTGGTGTCCTCTGGGTAATGCTAAATGACTATCATAAAAATAATACTTCTATTGGGCGCAATTTACTATACAGAAATTTGTACCTGGAAAATACCGGGCGCAATTTACAACTATTTCTTTTTGTTGGGCGCAATTTACGTTTGCCCGTAATTTACACTAATTCATAATATTATTCAATAACACTATCCACATAATGCAATTTATAATTTGTTCACACTTTTAAGTTAAACTTGTGTTAAAAGTTAATTGGATTGAAGAAGTACCTACTTTAGATTTTACTTATTACCTTATTTTATCGTTGTGATTAGGAAGGAGTCAGCATATTATTTGGTTTTATATTATCGGTTGAGTATATTTTCTAAGTAACTGTAATATAAAAATTAAAATAATAAAATAATAATGGACCAAATTAAATGAAAGCTTACTTTTCAGTTAACAATTTATTTTTCATTTTCGATTTAGAGTTGATCGATAAATGTATAGATTTTACAATTATGTGAGAGTTTCATTTTATTTGCTCACTTATTTAAAGTAGAAAAATTAATCAATTTTCAATTCTAACATCTTATCTGTATATTATGTATCTTAAGAATTACAAGCATGGGAATTTCATTAAGACTATTAATGCAAAAATTTTGTTTTGCACATCATGTTGTTAGGCTTTAGCCTTTAGGTAAAAAGGTAAAGAATGAGTTAACTCATATTCTAAAATGGGTGTTAGCATACTTGGTAATTGGCGAGTCATCTTGTGTGACACAAATTATTATAAATGAACAAATTATTAATTATTAATTGAATATTTAAATGAATTTTGTTTAAATTAGAATTTCTTAAATAACTTAAGAAAAATAGGAACATGCATAGGTACTATAGTATACATAGGTACTTAAAAAACCACGGAGAATTATTCATCAAAAAATCAATAACAATATGTATTTTAATTTAACATGAACAAAAAAAAGTTTTATTAACATAGAATAATGATTTGTACAGTTATATGTATATAATAATATCAGCAACACAAATTATAATATTTTTTTCAAAAAATAATTTTAATTTTAAGAAAAATTATAAAAAACTAATCTTATTTAGACATGATTTTAAGTAGTATACCGCTTTTTTATAATTGTTATCTAATATATCTTTAGTTCTATAATATTCTGTATAGTGTTGGTGTATCATTCTTCTTATAACATTGCTAATAAAATATCAGGATCTTCAGGTATAAGATATGGAGCTGTAGTGGATATATCCAATCTTCCAAAGTTTTCAAACAAGGTTGTTTAATTCTGTAATATTGAATAAAATATTTTATAAAAATACTTATTATTGAAGCAATTATATTTATACTTAACATTACTAGTATCCGAAGTAGATATTGATAAGCCCTTTTCTTTGCGCTTCTTGGTTTTTTTTTGGTGTTGACAATTTTTTGGTTCCAAGTTTGGTAAGTTGAGGTTACTCGATTTACCTAAATTAATACAAATATTTAAAAAAAATTTAAACATTAATACTGCATATCTCAATAATTTTTTCAAGTTAATTATAATAAAAGATTTTTTTTTGATTTGTTTCCCAAGCCTATCAGAGAGTTCCTAGCCAAAATTGACCTATAAATATATAAATATATAAATATATTAAACATAAAAGAGTACATTATTTAAATATTATGACTATATTTTTATTTAAACACCTAATTATAGTTGAAATAACACTAAAATTATTTTCATACATTTTTTTGTTTAAAGTATCTGATAATTTATCAAATTGAGATTCTAATTTGTCCAATTTATTTGATTAATCCTGAAATGCAAACTATAATTTATATTTTCATGAAGTCCTAAAATACATTTTGCATTACTTTAAACTTAGCTTTTGGGTCATCTAGCACCTTATGAATAATAATTATCACAAGTTCTACATTGCAATAAATGTCATTCTTAAAGAATCATAGATTAGTTTGTTATTCTATAAATAAATTATGTTAAAAAAAAATAAAAAAATATTTAATCCTATAAATATTTGTCTACAGTTGATAAAAACTGTACACACACCTTTTATTGAAATATTGTAAAAGACTTAGTACATACATACATAGGTTATAATCTTGCATCAAGTTTGATAATAGTCTGTTAATGATGTTAATTGATTAATTTACTGTAATATTAAAGTTAAGGACTAAAAATTGAATGTAAATATTCTATGTTATACATTTGTAAAATGAGACAAAACACATGTGGGTGTGAAATTATATTAAATCTTTAAAAAATAAAACAATTTTGTAAACTTTTATAGCTTTAAATTATTTACATTATCTTTATTTTAAAATTTTCTAAGCCAAATTCATACAAATTTACTTCATGAACCAAAGTATTTAAAATTACAAAAATGTATAAACTAATCTTTATAAAGTATAGTTTTCTCCATTTTAACTTAAAGTATAGGGAAATTTTAACAATTAATTTAATTTATCACAATATTAATATTAAAAATGAATTGCAATATTTTTTTAACCAAATAAAATGATTTTTGTAGAAATTATTATAATCTTAATATTAATTATATTATCGAATATTATTTCATGAACTTTACCTTTAAAAATTCAATATATTAATTTGGTTGTATTTCCATCTAAAAAAATATTATTTTTCTTAATACATTTTATTACAAAATATATGTACCCATGCCAATATTCAAGTAAAAATAAATTAAAAGATTATACAAAATGTCACTTACGTATAAGAATAAGAATAAAGATAGGCCATAGACGGCCTGCAATCTGAAATCAGACTATAGAGGGGCTTAAAATAAATGTACCCTCAAATATGTTTTTATTCTAATGGCAATTTTTAAAAAGCATTTGTCTGTTTGGGTCACAATATATTTTCAAATCACCCACACCCTCTAGGTATTAATTACCTGCATTAAAATATTAGATGTATTAGATTTATCTTACCATTCTTCCGTCAGTTACAGGACATAATATAAATAAATCATCTGATTCATCCAATTTTAATTCATTTTTCTATAAAACCATGGGTAGATTAATAAGAACGAAATCAGTAAGAATTTGTAAAATAAACCTTCAGTTAATAATATATTTTTTAATAAAACTAAAAATTATTGATTTATTTGCTTACCTGGTTTTCAATGAATCCAAATACATCTAAACAAATACATTGCTTTTTGGCAGTGAGAGTGAAATGTTACAAATTCTTCAAATGTGGTAAGGTATATGGTTTATGTACCCATATTGTTTTTCTTTTAGTGAATTACTTCATTTAACAGACTAAAAATTATTTATGTCCTTAATAATCAAAATTAACAAATAAGCATTCAATTCAAAGTTCTAGAATTCAAAAATTTAAAGTATTTTAATAATTTATTATTATGATTTATTATATCATAGAATTTGCCAGACGTTGTCGTTATGATATTCGCAGTGTCCGTAATTCGTGATGAAAATTTATTGAAAACTACTCAACCCATAGAGCAATTACTTTGTACAATTGTACCTCTATAAAAACAAAAAATTAATAAACTATATCTCGACTGTTCTGCGGTATCACAAATATTAAGATAATATAACTACCTACATGAATAGTCGCGACTTACCTCTCGTCGTTAACAGTTGTCTTATTGCCAATTAACCACTCCGGGGTTGCGCGTTATTACTGTACGTAATTATAACAATCTAATTATGCCATTGCTGGCTAGTGGAAACGGCCGCCTTCTCGGGCAAAAACTTGTGCAAAACTAAATATTATGTCTTGCACTTTTCCATCACACCACTCAGACCTCGAATTCTCGGAAGTCAAACACAGGAAGAATCGTAAGTCTACATAATATGATACCTCAAATTCACATAATAATCCAATTTCTCTAAACCTACATCAAATCATCCTGTTCTTAATACGAACAACGATATCAAATTCTCGTACGATAACGCCATGATTACGGACGAAGCCCTCTACGCTAACAGCACTATCGATAACGACGCAATTAACCTTTCACCAATACCCGCGGATGATACTACAAACACTACCTGGCCCAACATGATTGTTCCCGCTGCCATACATACGAAATATAACTCTGATCAACACCTCAAACATTTTGATACTAATTTCGTTGGTACGCCGATAATTATCATCAAATTGACTGATCCCAATGTTTCTACCTGGCAGTGGCGCCGATCACCTAATTTATCAATGACATATGTCATAGTAGATTTTATAGCTGGGGGGCCCACCAAGAGGTACTGGGGCCTGGTTGTGGTTAGGTTGTGAAAAAATTAGGGTGGGCCTCTGAATCTACGATGGCATAGTATTTTTTAAACACTTCTGCGCCACTGCTACCTGGCATCCGTTAAAAAGTGGGCTAAAATCCTTTGCTTAACTTTTTTGGCATCAACAACATTAAACCGAGTGGTCTTAAAAAAGTAAGAATAATTTTCGACTCTATTTATCACGCCGACATAATATGAAGACAACTAGTTGAACGTTGCGTGTTGCTTAGCGGCCTTTCAATAAGAGGTAACGGCTGGTACCCAACAGGTTATGGCTGATATTGAATTGAGTCATGCAAATACTTTTGGGTTATCGGACTTGAGTTCAGCCAATATTGTCGTTAGGTTGTTCGAGTTGAGTCCCATCAGCCTATTAGCGTTACCCAGGAGACACAACGTGGTTGTTGACCGAGTAGTTTCCCAAAAATGTGTGTGATTGGTTTCATTGTTTTTAATAATATCCATAATAATTATTGTGTGAATTATGTGTAATTTAATCCTACTTTTCCGCTTTTGAATCGACGGTGACTCCGGAATTTTATTGTTTTTCACGATACTTGGCATAACCTAATCTAACCCAATAACCTAATCTAACCTATATGATTTCTATACGTTGTGTCGTAATTCATAAGTAGGGTTCGGAACTTATAGCAATTGCATACCCTTCATAGGTGATGTAACACATAGTGTTATACAAATACATTTTATAATAGTATATATTTTGTATAATAATTGTATTACTTTTGTCTATTATGTGTAAGATAATTATTATTTATTGAAAATTAGTAGATAATCTTACATTTGATATATTACTATACATTAGTAAGACTGAGACATCACATGCAGGGTTAAGACATTACGACGTCCTGTTTCATTAGTGAAAGGAGTAATTACACTCAATACAAATGGACATAATGCGACTCATCAAATCAACCGTCTATAAATCATACAATACATATAATAAACGAATATACGAATACAAGCTTGTCTGTTCTTAAGTTGGGAATTATATTAATTAGAGAAGCTCAATTCAATTATTTAAAAACTGTGTTCCAAGTGTACAACATTAGATATAGACTATTGTGGGGCTTTTCCCCATATATTTTTAAATTTTGATTTCTACATTTCAGGTTAGAATATTTTAGTTTTTACCTCTTATATTCCAAATTTATCATATTTAACGTCTTAACGATGAAATATGTAAATTAATATATATTTATATTTTATATTTACTTTACTTTTTAAAATTTTACCCAATTACACTTAATACGTTCAGTTACATAAAAAAGTAATTTTTTGATATCTTGGGAATCGGTAGTGGATACTTATTTTAGCCAATCTATATCAATATTTTGTCCATAATTGATAAATTGATACATTGATTGACCTAGATATGAGATAATACTTTTTAAAGCTGATTTGAATTCGTTATGTACTGAAGTGTATTTTATGTGAACTTGAGATTGGTCAGTCAAATTTTCCCTGTTTTTACCTTCACAACTATAAGCCACCGACCCCCTTATTATTATTCCTATTTTAATAACAATAATACCTACATGTTTCAGTAGGAAATAAAAAAAATATATAATTATCAGTGATAATATCTTAATTTGTGTTTCAGACACATAGATAAAACAGGGTAGATCTATTTATATAGATACCTATGTTAATTGTCTACACTAGTTCACAGATGTTTAATAATACAATAGTTGATTGTACATTTCACACATCTGTGCACTATCATACTTGGCAAAGAACAATAGTGATA
Organism: Diuraphis noxia; assembly: GCF_037042655.1. NCBI lineage: Eukaryota > Metazoa > Arthropoda > Insecta > Hemiptera > Aphididae > Diuraphis > Diuraphis noxia. The sequence continues at coordinate 93,632,764 of NW_028301711.1, read as the reverse complement.
ATATACAAACAAACTATGATAAAAAAAATATAGCAAGGTCTTATATTAGATAGTCTAAATCATAAAAAGATAGAAAATTATTTTTTATATTAAAAAATGTAAGATTCATTAGGTAGGTATATCATTGGCATTAATATAAATCTACTAGTGTCTTTATAAAAATTATTTTGTGTATTATTTTGAACTGTTTCCTAATCCAAGAAAAAAATCGGGGTGTGCAAAAATATAGAGGAGGAGCTAGAGAGCTACATCTACCTACGCACCCACACCCCAATTCAAGCACTATATAGTTTTTGTATAACTTGTATGTAATGTGAATGTTAATCATGGACAAAAAAAGTTAGTCAAAGAACTTAAGATTTTAAACATAATATAATGAACTTGGTACTTATTTATATAACTAAATAATTTTAAGTACATATTTTTTTCTGATTGATAGTAGTATTTTATAAATTAGTACATCATCTAAACAGTTGGTTGTAAATATACGTTTCAATGTTTCATAATGTCAAGTATAATATTATGATTTTCTTATTTCATTTTTATGGTTTTAATGGCATACTTCATGCTTGAATGTTTGGTTCTACTGTATTAAGTGTCTATATAATCTATATAATAAATTAATAATATATTTTACACGCATGGACCGATTATACATCAACAAAATGAAAACAAATATTTCTTATGTAGAACATTTTGTAATGTACCTATTGATTTTATGCTTTTACAATGATGTATTTTTTGTGTGTGTGTATATTATAATAGAAGAGATCCTTTTATTATAAACTTGAATATTTTTCTAGTAACCGTTAATAATTAGTATATAAATCTAGTTAATACTTATGGGAAATTAAAATTAAAATTTATCAGTAGCAATTATCAAAATTATCAAAAAAAAAAAAAAAAATAGGAAAAAGCGAAAATGTTATGTACATAATTATATTACATGATTAAATTATTTATACATAATATATTGTTATAATTATGTTTAAACAAAAATACGGGAAAGTATCTTTCACTATACTCCCCCCTGGTACCTACTGATCTGCAGTGACGCCAAATACAAAAAAATGTAGTATGGTGAATATCAGATTTTAATAGAACCTACCCATCTTACAATGGATGAACGTAGGGGAGGGAACTGAAACCCTAACATTATATTATATTATTAAATACCTATATTAGGGGTGGCCAAATCACGGCTCGCGAGCCACATGCGGCACTCGTCACAGTCGTATGCGGCTCGCTGTCTTATTTACAAAAACCAAAATATTTTATTATATGAAATATATATATATATATATTTTGCATATAATGAATTAGCAATAATATATGATATAGGTTCACTTTATTATTTTAATCCAATTTCATATTTATACGTTGGCTTATGTCACCTACCCAGTACCCAGTACCCAGTACCCCCCATCCACCACATAATTCACTGTGGCAGTCACCATATTTGGGTAAAGTGATCGGCACCACTGGTGCAATGGCTCATATAGGTTCCCACAAAATTAGCAAATACGGTTATATATACTTAAGTATCTATATAGCAATAACTATCATTATGGTAACAATTCACACGATTTAGTCTAAAACTAATACACTGAAACGCAGGGGCGTCATTTGGGGGGGGGGGGGGTGGAAGTGTGTGTGGTTGCACCCCTTACTTTTAGAATGTTACAATAAATTGGCCTGCGCCTTTCTGAACCCCTAAAATAATGCACGAGCCACGAATGCACAATTATTTATATGATTAGAATCAAATTGTAATAACCGGTCTATAATGTATGGAAACAATTGAATGCAGGGTAATATACATATGCATATGTATATCTATTTTTAAATGGCCTGGTGAAATTTCAAAATGGCCTGCTTGAAACTTCGCACACCAGAAAAAAATCTGAAATGACGCCCCTGCTGAAACGTCTAAAGCTGTATAAAGGTAGGTACTTTATATAAAAGGTACACTGTACTGTCTGTACTACATGTGTACAGTGGAGTAGCAAAGATTTTTAAAGGGGGGGGGGACAAAAAATTAATTTAACAATATTCAAATAACAACTGTTTGTTTAATTTTGTAATTTTTAAAATTTAATATTTATATTTCATCCAGTCCAATGTTAGTATCTTTCTTGGAGATCTCTATATAAAACCTGGTAAAATGTATTTTTCAATATTTTTAAAGTCTAAATCGTCCTTGTTGATATCAGCTAGAGCTTAGCCATTTAATTTTTCTCCAATTATAGGTTATAATATTATAAGTGTCTGTAGAATTCAATATTTATTATCTTTTCAACGATACATCAGCATACACTAACCGACTATCCCAGCGGTACCCAAACTGTTTCCCATCGCGTCGCATTATTATTAATTATTATAACTCACGGCACACTTTTGATAAATATTATCTTATTTATCTATTTATCGAATAATACGTATATAATGATATGTCAGGTATTATAAATTGTCGTTATTACTTTATAAGGTAATAATAGTAATATCTCTCGATAGCTGTACTTGTATATATATATATTAGTTGAACAAGAAATGCGGGTTTGTTTATTGTCGATCTCTCCTAGAATTTAACTATTATGCAAACAACATTAAGCACACGTTTCACACTAAAATTTATAATTATATCTTTTTTTTGTAATTTTAAAGTTGTATTAATTATTTTTACTTGCATTATATATTTTAATAAATTGAAAAAATCATTTTATGTTTTTTTATAAAAAAAGTTCAAGTTATCGTTTCAAACTTTTCAAATTTCACGGCACACCCTTTGGGAAACACTGCATAACCTAACCTGATTTTATTGTTGTTCCATGTAGAGATAATATAGACCGTGATGGTGGTAGCATGGACATAATATGCAAAAAATATAATTGTTTTTATAAACAATATTGTTTATATATTATGTTTGTGGGCGGTGGTTGTAAATCGTGTTACCACGGAGACACGGAGTGTTGGGCTTGTGCATATATAATAGTGGTTGTAGTCTGTGAATTAACACACTTATCAATCCACGGTTTTCTGATTTACAATAGAAACATTAGAAACTTTTTATTAAATTTAGAGCAAAAATTATTTAATTTTCGTATTATTTTTTATATATATATACGACCAATAGGGGTGGGATGGCCTATGTGCTCCCCTGGCTACGCCACTGCATATACGTGATAAATTTTAAAGAATACCTACTAACTACTTTGATAGGTAGGTACCTAACATTTTAATGTCAATTCAAGATCTGAGATAATAGAACATTTAATTTTTGTAAGTTAGCACCTATGATTGTATTCAATTTTAATTATTATCAACGAACAGTTAGTTGTAGCTACTAATAAGTAATAATATACGATGAAAATGAAACCCAAAAGCACAAATTGTTTATTTTTTACGATGGACCAAAAGCACAAATTCGTTTTGCACTTTTGGATCTTAGTAGTAGGATAAAAGCGTAAAAATAAACAGTAATACTTGATACAATAATGTACTCGTTATACTATAAGTTTCATTTTAAAATTATGAAGTATTCAATTAAATTATTAACTATAATTAAATATAAAGTATTTTCATAATTAAAAAATACATCAACACTGAATACAAGTCAACTGTAATATAATATAAGCATAGAAATATAAAAAAAAAAACATAAAAATATTTACAGATACTGGACTACTTAAAAACTGTGGGCTTCAAATTTCAAATTTAATTTTAAGGTACTCATTACAATATTATACCAATTAATATTAATCACTACAAATATGTCATTTTAATTTCAAATTTTTTAACTCATTTTACAATCACTAAAAGCTTAGTATTAATAATTTTATTATTATTTTAATGTATTTGTAAAATTAATTTGTACTTATAGTTTTTTAAAAAGGTATTTTGAGCTTTTTGGTTGAGTTTAGGTGATATTTTGCGCTCATGAGCTAACCTACAGCCATAATATAATATACGCTTACCTAATAAATGGCCAATTTGTTATCTTATATAAAAATAGGGTATATTATTTTTGATTAAGCAATGGGACATAGGACGTTCAACAGTTGAGGGTTTGCCCACCTTGCTCTCCTGTTATTTACGCAACTGCGCAGTGCGTATAGATGGTACAATGTGCCATCGCCATTGGTTAGGTGATTTTAATATCGGACCGAGAATAGGATTAAAAAACTGGACTAGACCGGCAAACTATATTTATATTATTTATGAAATTTTTGTAAAATTATATAGCACAAACTATAATTGTCTGATGTATTATGTGTATTTTGTATACCTACATTATAAATATTCAACTATTTTAGTCCAATTTGTATACATCAATAAAGATGGCAGTGGAAGATAATAAATCGTTGGTTAATCAGGAAAAAAAGGTCACCTTAAAGGGTGTATTAAATTTTAATTCCTTGATAAATCATTCCTTTCGAAAAACGATTCTAAATGGAGGCTAACACATAAAATATATATCATATTTTGTCCATTAATATGTACTTGTACTAATACATAATTTATATTTAACATTGGTACAAAATAACAAAAATATTTAAATATTTCTTTATTCTACTATAAAATATAAGCATTAAACAAAACATTTAAACAACTGTTTTGTAAAATCTGGAAATCTTTACTATTTTTTCTTATCTCTTCCGTGTGAAATTATTAATTAAGGGCATTAGACACATTATTAATAAATACAGTTAAATGGTTTCGTTATTATGGTTAAATCCAGAAAATTGTTTACTTATAAAAACAGTATGCTGTCTGCCATTGACTTGCTGAAAACAGTGAAAACCTAATATTAAACAATCATAAAATTGTATAGGTATTATAATGTATTATATTGTATTATATTTTAATGGGAATATTTAAATATTTAACTTTTATTTTTTAAAAGTTGATCTTGAGTCAACTCTTGTTAGTGCTTTGCTATCATTTTCAAATACATTTTCTTATATTTTTACATGCATTGGAGAATCTTTAAATTATGATCGTAATTTAAAGTGATAATAAGTACATTATTATTACAAGGGACACCAAAATAATATAGGGCCTTTAAGTTGATCTTAGTGGAAATATTTTATAAGTTATCACGATGGCTAAATAGCATAGACATACCTATAATAGAAAATAAATAGCTATTATAAGTAATAGTATCTAATATCTATTGTATTACCATTTTAATATTATATTGTATATTTTAATAAATCAATAGTCACAGATACTTAACAATAAAAAATGAAATAAAAATACCTATAACATAATGTATAAGAATAAGTATGTCATGTAGGTATCTTATATTTTCTGGTAAGTAGCATAAGTATCATACTACACGAGTACCTACCTACCTATGCATACCTATTGTACTTAAAAAGGACAAGAGGTTTTATTTAGTATACAACCGATTTCTTGTTGTTTTCAGTTACCAATGGGCAATATCAGAATTTATTAATTTATTAAAAGATAAAATGGTTAATGATATGGTTACAATGTAAGTAATTATTTTTACAATTATCATAAATCATAATTTAGGATAAGGTACACGCAGTGGCGTAGCTAGGATTTTCTGAAAGGGGTGTTAATTATAAATTTTAAATATTATATATAATACGTACAAACTAAAACTTTTATTTTAATTAATTAATATGTACCTATACATAATGTCTGAATGGTATGGTCATTATATAATAATGAAAAAAAATAATATATTTATATATTATAAAATAAAATCCGTTCGTCGTTTTTGATTGAATGACAATTTTTGTATTACTTCGACTTCACGATGAATATTTAAAGATGCTAATCCATTAAGTCTTAACTGGCCAATAGAATTTATAAGATATGTTTTTATTCGTTTTAATGTAGAAAAACTTCTTTCAGGTTCACATGATGTGACAGGCAATATTGCAAATATTTGAAGGAGTTTAAAAACATTTGGAAATAGGTCTTTATTGTACTTATCAAGAGCGTCAAGAACACTTTTTATGCTTAGTTTTTCCAAATGTGTATGCTATAACTTTACCTCTGTTTCAATAACTTCTTGATCAATATTATTAGAATAAAACTCATTTAAATCTTTGATAGCTTGTTGATTATAATTTTTATTAGAAATGAGAAAATAAAAGACAGCTATATAATAGTTTTGTGGTTTATAAATCGGTCATTTAATTGTTGCACTAAATTGTCCAGAAATGGAAGGAATACACTAATTTTAAAATATTTTAATCTCCGCAATCGCGATATTGTTAACCTGTATATTAGATGTAATTAGTATTGTGCATTATTTTATATTTCATATTGTATTTACAATTTACCTATGTTCCTATTTTATTATATATAATAATGTATATTGTAATATATATGTAATAATAATTTAATATATGATACGGCTCAAGGGGGGTTGTCATATCCACCAAACACCCCCCTAGTATACGCCACTGGGTACACGAAATTATTTATTTTTTTTTTTAAAAAGGCGGGATTTGAAAAAGTAACGGACGATATACTATCTATACTGTATATACTACCTATACTACACAACATGTTTTGCTAACATCGATGGTAATTTCGATGTTTTTGATAAGAACATTATTCGCCGTTTTTCATTGGTTGTGTATCATACACGATAATATATAATTTACATCGTTGTGTGTAACATGGTGTAACGGACTGATGATAGTGACGAACTTACTAACTGGCAACACGGAAGATCGCTGTTGGCAGCCATTGTATATTTGAATATTTCTAACCTCTAGCCGTGATTCTTTGTTCTTGCTTCATTCAGTTTTTTCCATCTACTGTCTACTCACTTACTTAGTACTCACGATTCAATACTTCGATAGTGAATATTAATTATTAATGCCGATCGTCCCACGTCGTCCATATTGTGCTATAAACGTTCGTTATAAATTACAGTTTTTCATGTGCTTTTCTCGAATTGTCAATAATTTTTATTGTACTTGAAATCTTTATTTTCAGAAATCTAGTTATTTACGCCAGCCGTGAATAAGTGTAGTTGCAGCGCTTATACTTTTGTTTTACGCTGTGCCTAGTGGTATTACCTACGACCACCATGTCTGACAATCCGCCGTCTACAACACTTAAAGAGCAAGATTTTATGAATTTGGTAAATGTCCACTTTTGTTTGTAATGGTTAATGCATTGTTAATAGTTTACTTTTTTCTTTCCAGAATATTTCTAATGTAATATGTTCATCTGATGTAATTAGTCCTATTGCTACAAATACAACCAACAATGGTAATGTATAACAAGTTTTTATATTTATGTTTATTATTTTGTAAGTTAATTGATATTACATTAGTATTATTATTATTAATGTACAGCATGGTAGTTCCGAGATAATATTTTGTATAAACTTTAAATTATTAGTGATCTTATTAAGTCGCTTCTACTGTATATCGCACTCAGTGGCGTGGCAACAAGATTTTTATGTAGGGGCGTATACATTTTTTTGGTACCCACCCACGTTCCACAGATTATAATACCCCTCCTCCCTCCCCTCCTTAATTTTACTACACTCTTCTGCTCAAAAAAGTAAATTTTAATTTCTTATAATAAACCAATTATAAATAAAAGTTGTAAGCAAGAATTGTAAAATATTATACTGTAGTGTAATAATTACAAATGTCATGGGTAAATTATAATATTATTTACCATCAGACTTAAATTAACTTATATTTTAGGACTAGGTAGGTAGCAGTTTTAGGAATTTTAATGACTTTCAATATCCATTTGAATGATAATACCTATATTAAGTGCCTTAATAAATTGTACTTGACCAAACCACATGGAATGCTATGGCATAAAGTTTCCATCAACGTGTTAAAATACTAGGTAATTCATAATTATATATATTTATATTGTTCATGGTGTTCTTACTGTTCTTAGTGTAAAATATCCTTCGCCATACCACTGATCTCATCTGATAATTCTGTATATAAATTAGTGAATTATCCATAGATAATAAAGAAATGGATGGGCCATGCTATTGTTCTCATCTGTGACGGAAGAGAACTTAAGTTACCAATATGGTTACAAAATGTAGCACAGGTTACTGAATATTGGCATCATAGGTATAAGGTATAGGGATGGCCCATCCATTTCTTTATTATCTATGTAATTATCGACAGGGGTTGGTGATGGGAAATTTTTTTTTAGTGGTTTTTAACACGTGGTTGGTACGCCAAGAAAATTTATAATAAAAATGGAACGTATTATTCACACTAAATATTATTTGGTTTATTTATTATTTCATATGAATAATAATTGCACTACCTATACATGTACAATAATTTAACTGCTATATGGCTAAATATTTCATTTTATTTTTATGCTATAAATGTTTATTTGTCCTAATTTTATAGTTGAACGTTTTCAAATTGTAGGTGGTACTCAGATTTAAAAAATTTAAAAACCTCTGCAATATGGTATTCTTTAATTTTCAATTTCAAAATTTGTTTGGTATCACACCTAAATTGGTAAAATATTTAATTACTATGTACTGTGTATAATATTGTTCCTGTTACATAATAAAGAACATTCATTAAAAAACCAAAACTTACCTAGAAATTCCAAAACTTCACGGAAACATTTTATGCCATGTTATTTTTAATAACATAATATTATAATATATAATAAAATATAAAATATAATATATATCAGAGGTATTCAAACTTTTTCAGCACGCGGCCCCTTTGGGTGTTCACAATATTTTTACGGCTCCCAAATTATTATGAAAAAATTGAAACAACACACGACTACAATATGGGAAATATGTTATATGGGTGATAATAACAGTGGCTTTAGCACTAGAAATAAAACTTCAAATGGTCGGATAGTAAGGTACTAAGGTGTCGTTTTTAGTTCCATAATGATTGCAAATAATATTTATAATAATTATACGAGATGTATGTATGATGTTGGTTTTTGGTGCTTTGACACGGCTCCCTTTGCAAAGTCTCGCGACGCCCCTGGGAGCCGCGGCGCACAGTTTGAGTACCTCTGATATATATGCTGTAGTGCGACTCTTAACGGGGCACCGTAAATCACTTAGGTGATAACTAATAACAAACATGGGACACTTAGGTGATTCTTGACTGACTCTTATTTTTGGTTGTATAGTTGAAATCTAAGTTATTCATAGTAAGATATTATTTAAATTTGTACAAAATTAGTTAATTAATAATTTACAATTTTAAAATTATTTTGTTGTATTTAAAAAAATTGTTGAAGTACTTGAAATTTAAAAGAAAAAACAATGCCCCACAGGATACCTTCTGTGTAGTTGCTCAACTTAAAAAAAAAAAATCCTATGATAAAAAAAAAATATATTTATTTTTCAATTTTGAAATTTTATAACATTTGTTATATAACTATTTGTCTTATTTTAATCTTTATTTATTAAAATCAAGTAAAATACAATAAAGTATATGACAGTTGGTATTTTTTTGAATTTAATTATATGACTTCTTATTATGTGTAAACATTTTAATATTATGGATTAATTATAACTTTGTTTATGCACTATCTAAACCATGTTAAAAAATTATAAAATGTTATATTCTTTATTAAATATAATTAGTTAGATAAAAAATAATAATTAATAATAAATTTAAATTTAAATTATTTAATGTTTTATTCATTTTACATTTTTAAACAAAATAAACTTTGAGTTTATGTCAAAGAGAAGAATTTTTGTAAACTTCAGGCTTATTAAATTTCTTTTTCATAGTGTCTCATTTTAATTTTAACACATTTTTAACAAATTAATGTAAATAATAAATATTCAAGACTATGTGACTAATTTCGACATCAATAGAATGTGAGTTAGAAAAATTAAAGTATTTTTTATTCAATATAATTCTTCCAATACTAGCAATTTTACATTTTATGAAAATTTTTCATACACCAGAAGAATGAAATTTTCAGAAGAAATTAATTATTTTGGTTTCATACAAATAGTATTGTTATGTATCAACCATTTTTAGATACAAAAAAAAATATAATCATGTTTTTCAATTTCAGTAATTTGTAGTGTGTCTGTCAATTTTCCAAACTATAAACATTTATTGATATATCTTTTATTATTTTATTTTATTTTAGTTATGTTAATTTTTACTGGAAATTTAATACATTTTAGTCTATTATTAAAATCATTTTCTTATTATCTCTCTGTCCTATAAAATTATATTTGCCAAAATCAACTCTATCTTATTATTTTTAATATTAGAGTGAATTCACCTATTATCAAACTAAGTTAAAACATAACTTGTGTTCTTATATTGGCATTTAATGATATCATAGTTTTTATGTAAGTTATGAAGGTGTAAATTATTACAATTAAAAATGCTTATTAATTGTATTAAAATTAAAATATCGTAAAATGCCAACATAGGTTACACAGGGTTACCAGGGACATAGGTTATTTTAGCTTACATATTGATAACAGATGAATTCGTTTTAATATTAAGAAGATGCTACAACACCATTTGTTGTCTCTGTCATACAAGTTCATAACTTTTCAGTTTACATTCAGCAGATCACTTTTAGCTTTGTTAGTTAAAAAATTAGAGTGAATTGACCTATTATGAAACTTGATGTTAAGATTATTATCTGTGTTTCTATGTGGGCTTTTTACGACAGTTCAATTTTGTAGTAAGTTATACTTATATAAATTAAAGCATAAATTAAAAATGCTCATAACTCACTTAAAAATTAAATTATCATAAAAAAACCCTTATACAAACACAAATAATTTTCTTACCATCAAATTTCATAATAGGTCAATTTACTCAAATTTTTAAACTAACGGTATTAATTGTGATCTGCTAAGCACAAATTTGCTATGTTACACACTTGTAAGACGGAGACAGTAAATACGAGTGTAGCGTCCTCTTAAAAGTAACAACTCTGGGCTGGTTCTACTAAATATAAATTTACCATGTTGCACTTGGATCAGAGATAGAAAACAAACAATGGTGTGCTGACATTCACTTAAGATAATTGTAATTTTTATATTATTTATATTTTTGAAATTGTATTAAGGCTCAAATGATAGCATTTTAGCCCTTGACCTTAATTGCTTTAATCCTATATAGTACACCTAAAATATGTTAATAATTGCTTTTATTAAAATATTTATTTTGATAATTTTTACTTAATTTTTGCAATCACAGGGATTTGTGAAAATTCTAAAGGCGCATCTATAAAACCATGAGTATTTTCAATTATAAAAGTTGCTAATCTAGAATTATAAGTTGTTTTTTCTGTTGTACTTAAAAATAGTAAAAATAATTTTATTTTTATTATTCAAACATATTGTATTTTTTTATATATTATATAATTGGTTTTACCATAACCAAGTGGTCCCATAACATTAAGATGAAAAAAGAGAAATTATTACACTAAAGAAGTTTTTGACAAAATCAATTTTGTTTTTTTGACATAACTCATAAACTAATAACCATAGATATTATAAATATTCACTAATTGTATATACAGTCGACTTTTGATAATTCAAATTGGCGGGACTGTTGAAAAATTTTGAATTACCGAGAGTTTGAATTGTTGAGTAGTCCAAAGTAACAAGAGAGCAAAAAAGAAATTCTAATTACTGAGAGTAATTTGTTAGTGTAAAGTTTTCTCAAACTTGAATTTTGAATTACTGAGTGTGCTTAAATGTATTGTTTTTCGAATTACAGCGTGATTTTCAAGAGACCAAGCATTTACTTCAAATTACTGAAGGTTTTGAATTATTGACGGTTTGAATTATCGAGAGTCGGCTGTATGATCATACATACATAATTTTTAAAATATTTTAACAAAAAGCCTAGAGGTTTAAATTTAATCAACTTGATAAATGTTCAATTTTTATTATTTTTTATTTACAATGTCGTATCATTGAATTCAAATTTAACACTTCCATTACAGTGACCTAAATGAAACATAACATACAGCAGGACGTTACCCACTATTTTACTTTTATATTCCTTGGAATTTTTAAGGTTTAGGTACCGTTTTGTTGTAATAATAATGTTAAAATTAGGGCTCAGAGAACTTGATGCATTTTTTTCAAATTGTTTTAATAGTATGCAAATTTAGACAACTAACTTTTGTGTTGTTTTGGATTTTTTGGCTTTTTTTTACATTGTAGGTCATTTTTTGAAATTTTTCAGTAATTTTTAAAAATTTAAAATTTGTTCCAATTACTTTGGTGGGCGTAGAGAGAAGTTTTAATAAGTATAAATATTTATTATCAATAGGGCCCAGAATTATATCCATTTGCATATTTTTATTTATTAAATTAAAAAGTTGCTAGGTAAGGTCCAAATTTGAATCTTAACCTAATGTGTTGGTATGCAAAATTTAATTTTGCATATTTTTGCATATTTGGAACATTTTTAATTTTTATGGATTTTAAAATATTGTTATTTTTTCTGCTACATAACTTTCTTTGTTAAACAAAAATTTTTGAAAAAAATAATATATAAATCTGATTTTAATTTTAAATTAGCGAAGATGGTACAATTTTTGACAAATAGTGATAGCATTCAAGACCTAAAATTCTTAAAATATGTTTTATAAAATTGTATATTTGGCATCCTTGATGTATACATAGGAAACACTAAAATTTATAAACTAATCTATTATTTTTATTTTTTTTATCTATGTTTTTTATTAATTTATATAAAACCTGAGCCTTAAAAAACACAAAGGTTTTTGGACAATGTTTAACATAGTAACTATAAATAAATAAATAATTATTTTTACAGTAAATAAAATAAATACCTTTTAATGATTTGGGTATATTAATAACAGTAAAATAATTATGTTTCAACAATTAATCTTGAATATATACTTGAAGTATTGATCTATTTATTTTTTTCCTTCTTAAGTATAGTTCTGTAAATGGAAAATGTATTTTAGATAGCATACTATTCATTTAAGGGAATTCAATATTGTTATTGTTTAAACTAGTTTAATGCACTCGCGACATGAGATTTTAGATGTGTTCTTTGCCAAACATACCAATTCATCTAATTTAGTGATAAGCATTTTAAAAACAGATTGTAATTTTTTATAAAGGCTACTTAAAATTGACTTTTCCACTTTTTTGATTTTGCCTCCCAAATTCCTAAAAGTATATGTTAAAAATAGTAATTAAAAATGTGTCGCTTTTAAATTTTTGGAGAAGTTAAAATCATAAATCAAAAATATGGGGAAATCAAATTTATGTTGACTTGATGAAAAATGCAAATCTATTTTTAGTATTCTTATTGCTTCCTATCCATTGGTACGTTTATGAAATAGCACAACTAAAATCATATGATGCGCATGTGTCATTTTAGTGCGGTAACCATTTAACATAATTATGTAAATATTCAGTTTAGAGACCAAGGTGCTATTGTTACTTAATATAAAATGACACATTTTTATCTTAAGCTTACTGTTTATGAAATACTAATCACCTATTTATTTATTGTTATTTATCAATATTATATTTTTATGCATTTCATTTTGGTTAAAGGTTAAATAACTATGAAAAATGTTAGAAAAACTCAATAAGTTACTAAATTAAAATGTTAGCATAATTTATAGATTATATACATAATGATAATAAGGTTTTTGATTTTATAACTTATAATAGTTTGTTGCTTATCATTCTGGATTGTTTTTAAAATAAATAGTGACAATTTTTTTTTTATATTTACTTTGTTACAGACTCCACCAATGATAATATCCAAAATAGTTCATATAGTAAATCAATGGCGGTAAAGACTAATATAATTTGTTCAGATAACCAAAAATCGGAGTGTGATATTAATTCATCCAAGATCAAAAATTTCAGTTGTGATGATGAATGTCTAGACCATAATGATACTGCAGTATTAAGTGATGACAATGATAGTGATTGGGAAGATATTGATGACAATGATAGTGATTGGGAAGATATTGATGACAATGATAGCGATTGGGAAGATATTGATGACAATGATAGTGATTGGGAAGATATTGATGACAATGATAATGACGTCAATGATAATGACGTTAATGATGATCTTTCATCAATTCTTTGTACCTCTTTGGAAAATATTAATCACAATAATGATTCTCCCCTTTCAATTGATGAAAATCATGATACTCCCTTATTAAATGATGGCAAACAATTGGAAAATGATGACCATAATGATACTTCTGTAATAACTGATGACAATGACAGCGATTGGGTAGATATTGATGACAATGATGGTGACAATGATGTTGACAATAATGGTGACAATAATGGTAACAATAATGGTGACAATGATAATGAAAATAATGATGGTGACAATAATGGTAACAATAATGGTGACAATGATAATGACAATAATGATACTGTTTTATTAAGTGATGACAGTGATTCTAAGAATAAGGATGCATCTTCAAATAATTATCAAGATAATTCACCAATTGACCCTATATTTTCAACGTTGAATGCAGAACAGGCAAAGCTATATTCTTTTATGAATTCACACCAAGGAGTAAAAAGTTTTATACATGAACCTTCAACTTTTGATGATACTATTGTGATGTATGATAAAAATGAAATTGTTGAAATTGTTGATGGTAGATATATCAAAGATAAATCATTTTATTTAGTCAAATGGAAAAATTGGTCACTAGGATTTAATACATGGGAACGTTTTGGAGCTTTATATAAGGCACAAGAACACATATTTGAATTTCAAAGAAAAAAAAAAATTCATAATAAACCAATAAATATAATGCATCTAATGTTAACTAGACAAATTATCACACAATTATTTGAATTATTCAGAACTTCAACTGGATTGTCACTGCCATTCGTTTTACTTGATGATATTTCTGGCTCATTCAATACTCTTGGAAATGGTCCTGAATTTGCTCAAATACTACGAAAAAAGTGCTTAAGATCAAATTTGTCATTAATGTCCTTGGATTTTTTTAGACAAACACAGTTTCGTGATCTCAAACAGTGGGAGATAGATATAAATGTAGTTTCACCAAATCATCAATTTGTTAAAGTAGAAAATAATATGGACCTTGAAGGACCACCAGATACATTTGTATACATACCTGATTACCATCCTGATGCCAAAATTATCATCCCTAACAATTCTCCATCGGGTTGTATTTGTAAAAGAGACTGTCTATTTTCTTCTGATTGTTGCAACAAATTATCTGGTAGAGTTATTAATGCTTATGATTTAAATAAGAATATATTAGTATCACCTGATTGTCCAGTATTTGAATGTCATGAGCTTTGTAAATGTATGACAAACTGTTTTAATAGAGTAGTTCAAAATGGTAGCAATGTGAATGTTTGTATTTATAAATCTAGGTTCCCGGGTTGGGCATTAAAGACTTGTCAAAATATTGAAATGGGTCATTTTGTAGGCATTTATGTTGGTGAAATTATTACAGTTAAAGAATATAACAGGCGTTTACAAAATTCTCTGACTTCTATTGATTTCACATGGAAATTAGATTTCAATGATACAAATAATTTTGAATGCATTGTTGATAGTACAAATTATGGTAATTTCACAAGATTCATAAATCATTCGTGTGAGGCAAACTTGAGCATATATTATGTGTGGATTAGTGACATGGATAGATATTTTCCACATTTGGCATTATTTTCTAATAGAAAAATTTATGCTGGCGAGCCACTTACTATTGATTACTTTATCAATAGGAGTATAGATTCTTTGAAAAAGAGTGGCATTAAATGTAATTGTGAAGTGAAGAATTGTAAAGGCTATTATTTTTAATGAATAATTTTAAGCTGGAGGTAAATAAATTATTAGTGTATCATATATTATAAATAATAATAATTTATTTTCATGGAAAACAAAGTGCCTTTCTTTATATATTATTATGTGATTAATTAATCATACTTAATAACTAACATTTTTTTTTTTTAAATTTAAATTATAAGGAAACATATTGATATTATATTTTGTTAGAAAATTATTATATTCATATGTTATACTTGGATAAGTTAATATTTTTAAAAGGAATAGAAGTTAAATATTTTTGTATTAAGGCATATATTAATTGCGATCAAATTTAAGTTTATATACTTTTTAAATTTTTTGGTTTGCTTGAGATCTTTTACAAATAGCTTTATTTACCAATTAAAATATTTTTATTGGTGATGAATTTATATTTACTTATAACTTAACTTTTTCTGTAATAACAGTGATCATTATTTATAAAATAATGCCATAAATGTAAAATGAATAGTTTTTAAAAGTTACTATATTTAATCAATAATTTTGGTCTTAAGAAATGAATATAAGTGTAGCATATTTTTTATTCTCATGGAGAACACAGTGCCTCTTTTAATAATCATATTATATTATTATTTAATTAATTAATCATTTATAATAACTAATAAGTAAAATGTTTTCTTTTATATTTAAATTAAAGTGGAATAAATATTTTATCTTGTTAGAAAATCATTATACTCTTGTTTTATTCTTGTATAGGTTAATATTGAAAAAAATAATATAGTAAAAAATGTTTGTATTAAGACATAATGCTCATTTCAATCAAATTTAAGTTTATATGCTTTGTCAATTTTTTAGTTTGTTTGAGATATTCTACTAATAACTTTATTTACTGGTTGAAATATTGTTAATGGTGATGAATTTATATTTATTTATAACTTAACTTTTTCAGTAACAACAGTGATCAATATTTGTAAAATAATGTATTTTTATTAATTATGTTAAGTCATTTCCATTGATACATTGAATGTGTAATGAATAGCTTTAAATGTTTTTATTTTTAATAAATAATTTTAGTAAGAAGTAGGAATATAAGTATCTATTTTTTTTTATTTTTTTTTACACCAATGTACAATGTATTGTGCTTTATAACTAAATTTTTTTTTCTTATTATACTAAGCTTAAAAGGAAATGTAATTGATATTTTATTTTGTTAGAAAATCATTATACTCTTGTTTTATTCTTGGATAGGTTAATACTGAAAAAAATAATATAGTAAAAAATTTTTGTATTAAGACATAATGCTCATTTCAATCAAATTTAAGTTTATATACTTTGTCAATTTTTTAGTTTGTTTGAGATATTCTACTAATAACTTTATTTACTGGTTGAAATATTGTTAATGGTGATGAATTTATATTTATTTATAACTTAACTTTTTCAGTAACAACAGTGATCAATATTTGTAAAATAATGTATTTTTATTAATTATGTTAAGTCATTTCCATTGATACATTGAATGTGTAATGAATAGCTTTAAATGTTTTTATTTTTAATAAATAATTTTAGTAAGAAGTAGGAATATAAGTATCTATTTTTTTTTTATTTTTTTTTTACACCAATGTACAATGTATTGTGCTTTATAACTAAATTTTTTTTTTCATATTATACTAAACTTAAAAAGAAATGTAATTGATATTTTATTTTGTTAGAAAATCATTATGCTCTTGTTTTATTCTTGGATAAGTTAATATTGAAAAAAATAATATAGTAAAAAATTTTTGTATTAAGACATAATGCTCATTTCAATCAAATTTAAGTTTATATACTTTGTCAATTTTTTAGTTTATTCGAGATATTCTACTAATAACTTTATTTACTGGTTGAAATATTGTTAATGGTGATGAATTTATATTTATTTATAACTTAACTTTTTCAGTAACAACAGTGATCAATATTTGTAAAATAATGTATTTTTATTAATTATGTTAAGTCATTTCCATTGATACATTGAATGTGTAATGAATAGCTTTAAATGTTTTTATTTTTAATAAATAATTTTAGTAAGAAGTAGGAATATAAGTATCTTTTTTTTTTTATTTTTTTTTTTACACCAATGTACAATGTATTGTGCTTTATAACTAAATTTTTTTTTTCATATTATACTAAACTTAAAAATAAATGTAATTGATATTTTATTTTGTTAACTATTGTATTCTTAAATTATAAATAGTTAAAAGTAGGTGTTTAAAAAAAAATAATGTATTTTTTTGAAAGGAATATAATTAAGTAAATATTAATTCATTTAAACATAATCTTGTAATTTTTTTCCCTATGATATGATTCTGCTAACTGCTGCATATACAATAGACTATGATTTGACAATATATAGATTATACATACATAATAAATATTAAAATATTATAATTTATAAAATATGTGATTTACAAATACGATTTACACTATTATTAAGAGAATGCCACCCATGTTGATGTCTCCAATTTAAACTGTATGACATGACACATTTTCAACCACTAGTTTCAATAGTGTGCTGTTTGTTTTAATGTTAGAATGAATTGACCTATTATCAAACTTTTGAGCAAGAAAATTATTGAAACCAGTAAAAGAAAATTTGTTGTATCATACGAGTGTAAGTTGGAAACTACTGATGCATGGGTACTATCCAGTGGGTAGCTTCCACTTATGTTTTATTATAATAGGCATTAATAATTTAAAATATTGATAAGTTATACTGGATAATATTCAAATAATAAAGAGATAATAAATTATACATACAATATATATAATAGGCATTTGAATACTAAATTAAACAATAACATATAAACTTAATTTAACAAAAACTTGCTTTATGAACTTTAGTATAAATAAATTGTCACCCACTGGAAATAATTATCTTAAGGCGTACCTCATAAATTGTAATGAATTTAATAAAAATACAGTGTCTGCTATTAGTAATTTCAGTAAGTGTAATTGCACTTCTATTTCTTCAGTACAACAAGTTTAATATCTAGGTATAGATGCTTACCTTAAATAGCAAAATAATATTATAAATACTGGAAGATCAGACTATTGTTATATTATGCTAAAACTCTTAGCAACATATTATCACCAACCACAATGAGAATGGTTTTCATAGCTATGGCCCAGTCAATTTTTTCATATGGTATTGCAAGTTGGGGTGGTGTCTACAATATCTAAATGCACTTGAAACCACTATAAATTCTCTTATTAAAATATCTTTTAAAAAACCCTATAGGATGAGCAATGTATTGTTATTTAAAGACTGTAATCTATTAAATTTAACTCAATTATATGTATGAGGTATATAATCGAATATGTTTTTTCTTGATATTCAAAAATTTAAATAAACATAACCACTGAACAAGAGCGAAACAAACCAATATGTATTTAATTCCTATGTGTAGAACGGAATTTGGAAAAGGAAACCCCTTGAATGCTGGAATTAAATATTGATGTTGGTTTGTTTAAAATCTTTAGATTATATGAAAAAATGGTAAATGAAAAAATTAAATTACCAGCATAGATAAATTTGATTATATCTGTATTCCCGTCAAATTTTTATATTTATTCTGTAATTCAAAAAATATTTAAAAATTTATATTTATGATAAACTTATAATCACAAAATCAACTACATTAACTAAAATCAACTTATAATGTGTTAATTTAATTATAATTAATTATTTTAGTAAATGTATGAGATATTTTAAGAACCTTGTCTCCACAATAAGCCTAGCTTTCCGAGACAATCATTATGTATAATGCCATTTTATAATAAATATAAACATTTGTATAAATTTACATGTATGTATACATTTCTATTTTTGAAACGAAAATAAATAAATAATAATAATATCAGGAGTATGAAGTCAATATCTTAAATATTTAATAGAAATATAATATTTGCTGTAATAACTTCTTCAGAAATAATAGATAACATTAAATTATTTTTCATATTCAAATTATAGAAATGCTGATAGTACAAAAAAGATTAACCGATTGTTTCTAAAAAGCGATTGATTTATACATGTATTAATATGGTATATAAGGCCAGGATGTCCGAGGACAATTTATTTCAATAACGCAATTGTATCAAACATCCGTGTTTCTAATAAGTGGCTCATAGGTGCAAATCACCCAAAAACATTAGATGGGCTTAAGCACCAACAATGTTTGAGGAAACAGATCAAATTTCCCGTTAATATCATAATTTCACAACAAATTATTATGATATTATATTATATAATATGTTTTATATGTCATTGCAGTTTAATATATCCAGACGTAAACTTGACATATTATATTATAAATATAAAACTGTTTTTTAATTTTAGATTCTGAGCGGAGCGATGAATGTATTGAATTTACCATGATGTGTGTGTGTTTTTTTTTGTCTGTCATCACGTTTTGAGGCAGTAAAAGTGCTTCGATTTTTTACTTCAGTGCCTCGTTCGATCGGAAAGTGAATCTAGTTGGTACTTTGGGGGTCAAAAATGAAAAATTCTTTTCTAAACAATCGAGAAAAACAAACTAAAAATTAAGGGAAAAACGGGAAATTTTACGCACACTCATTTTTCGAAAAAATCGATTTTGGTTTTTGATGTAGTTTAAAAAAAAAATGACCATAGATGCATGAAATTTTCACCTAATGTTTATATAAGTATATTCTATCCACCATGCAATTTTCAAAAATGTTCGACTTAAGTTGAACTATTCATAGGCATTTGAAATTTTCGATCATTATTAGTTTTTTTAAAATTAATATTGATAAAAATTTATTTGTTTGGCAGAAAAGCTTGAACATTTAATACAAGGCTTTTAACATACTGTTACAATATCAGTTGAAAAATAAAATAAATTCATAGTCACAATTTTTTTTTATAAGCATTCAAAGTTTGAATTTTGACAAAATACGTGAAAATCACGAAAATTCACAAATTATTTTAAACTAGAAATTCATAAAAAATTTTCTTTTTAAATCTAAGATTTAAAAATTTAATACAAGATTCCTTACAAGTTTTTCAATCTTTATCACAAATAAAAAGTCCACCGGAGATTCAAATTAAATTTTTATGAGCACTTGAAATTTAAATTTTTACAACATTGGATTTTCACTGGATTTCACATTTAGTGATTTTCTTATTTTGGTGTAACTCTAAAAGTCTAAAACAAATAACCGCAGATACTTGAAATTTTCACTGAATGTTTATATTGGCATTTTCTATTTTTGATACAATTTTCAAAATATTGAGATTTGTTTTGAGCTGTTTATTGACATTTGAATTTTTCAACTTTTTTAGTTTTTTTTTTCCTATAAATATCGATAAAAATGTATTTGTTCGGTAGAAAAGCTTGAAAATTTAATACAAGGCTTCTAACACATTTTAACAATAGCAGTTGAAAAATAAAATAAATTCATGGTTAAAATTTTTTTTACAAGGATTCAAAGTTTGAATTTTGACAACATATGTAAAAATCACGAAAATTCGCAAATTATTTCAAACTAGAAATTCATAAGAATTTTTCTTTTTAAATCTAAGGTTTGAAAATTTTTAATAATCTATAATATATCCTAGACCGATAAACCGTCTTCGCTCAGAATCGTTTTTCGTATACAATGATATAATATCATTGGATTCAAATTTAATTCCATCCATTACAGTAACCCACTTGTAACCTACTATGTACAGCAGAGCGACATCTACGACTTACCCGCTTTTTTAATAAATGTAATTATTATGGAAATATGATGGTAATAGTACTATAAGTTATAACCACGGGATTTGGGATGCTAAGATTAACATTCAGGGTGCTAAGCACCCTTAGCACCCCTGCGATTTGCGCCTATGAAGTGGCTTCTACCATAATTTATTGTACAACCTTGTAAAGTAGATGAGTAAAACTATTCAAATACGTATTTTAAATATTCTATTAAAGCATCTGCATTTAAAATCAAATACTAATTTTATAATACTTAATTTGTTTAAGTTTATATATTTTATATTAAGTTTTAATTTTAATCAGTTTAAAAAAATTAAGATTTTTTGCTGTGAATTAATACTTAAAATAAAAATATCAGAAGTGTATACTTTAATGCTTATGTTTCTAAATGATTTGATGTGAAATTCTCTATAAAATTAACTTAAAACATGAAAATCAGATTTTATTGATTAATTATACAAAGTCAAAAAAATTTATTTATAAAAAAATGTTAAGCATTTGCATTTATACTCAAATATTTATGTTACCTACTGAATATTCAAACACGTATTTTAAATACTTTTAAAAAGTATCTTATACAAAACTGGTATTAGGTATACTACCAGTTAATTTATTTTATTACAAAGTTGCGCCACCTGTGTAGTTTATCTTCTAATATTGAATCTAATGAATTATTTAATCATTTATCATTCCAGATTCCAGTATTGAGAATACTTTTTACTTTAGAAAGTTAATTTTTTGATATTTTACAGAAAATTTATACAATTTGGTTTTTGGTTATTATTAATAACTTATTAGATTCCTGTGTCATATCTCATAAGTATTTTATGTATGTGTATTGTAAAAAAGTGTATTTGTTCTCGACTTGATCATGTTTTAAGTACAATTGTCACATTTATCAAAATTAAAAACTAATACAATTGATTATAAATAGTATTTATAATAAAATATATGTAATGATGTCCGTCCTACACAGTGTCCTTACTCTAATAGTTCAGGGCGAGGACGTATTAAGGGGGGAGGGGGGGCCGAGGGTGCCTGGGCCCCGGGCGGCAAAATTTTAGGGGCAGCAAGAAGAAATTTTTTTAAATTTTAGTTCTATACAAGGTGGATATATATTGGTTCTATATTATACTTCAAATTTTTATCAGCTCAAAAGTTAGTAGAGACTATGTGACTATTGGAGTACTAAGCATAGACATAGATAAGTACCACAATATTATGGTTGCCCGACAAACTATGTACTTTCCTTATCACTTTATAATAACTAGGTATTATTGATAGTTAATTCATTATTTTTTGATTTTTTATGTCACAATTTAATGTGGTTGAATTTTATTAATTTGTATTGTTTTATATAAAAATATGGAACATTAGAACTCAAAATTGTTTTGAAATATAAATTCTACAATTTACAATTGGTAATTTTATTGTTTATTTTGTATATTTGTAGTTTAATGAATAATTATTAAAGAATAACACTTTTAATGATGCATACTATAATTAATAATTATTCTTATACTAATACATATTAGATATTTTTATTATTGATATAATTATCCCTGAACTTCAGGGAGACAAAGGTGGCATATTATGAATGAATAATATAGAAGTGAAATACCAAGTATAACTAGTATACTAAATTACTAAATATATATTAATAGAAAGGTACTAAAGTTTTGTAGTGTTTTGTAATAAAAAGCAATTTTTCTTAATACAGTTCATAAATATAAAATTATTGTTAAGAACTGATATGTAAATATTAATTATTTGTCATAAACTTCTTAAAATCAATTTTATCTCTTAAATAATTATTACAAGTATTAACAATACATTTGATACTATGATGAAAATGGTATAAAATAAATTTCATAGAACTTTAATTAGAATGATATTGTATAATATATGAAGTTATTTAGTCTAATTTGAAAATAAAAATAAAAATAATTTCAGTGGTTTGCGGAAAATACAAATTACAACATAATATTTGGCTAATACTAATAAAGTAAATTAAGTTTTTGATAAACACATCATTTTGAAAGTATAGTTTAAAAAAAATTTATCATAAAGCAATTTTAATTAGCAATTAAATAATCATCCAAAATTAAAGTTTAAATAGTTAAAAGAAATTTTGCTAGAAAATTATACTTATTAGTATTAGCTCAGTTAGCTATGTTGTGTTACTTGAAAATAGCTAAATAACTTATAAGAATACTCTTAAAAATAATAATAATAAACATATTTGGAATTATAAAAAATAAAACTTATTACAATATTTTTGATAAGCAATGATGTTAAAAATCAATGTACAGTGATATTATATTAAATAATATAATAGGTATTTGTTTCATAAAAATATATCAAAGCATCTGGTTTCTAGAATATATATATAAAAAAAATAATATTAACCATAAATAAATCTTAAAAAATTAGATTGCATAAGAAAAATGAAAATGAATGGTGTTTATCCCTTACAGTGATGAACCTCAAAACTGCAGTACAAAATGTCCTTAAAACTAAATCATTAACTTTAATAATGCAAGCTTTTAGATACATTAAAAGGTTTGCTTGAATTGGAAAAATAAATGTAAACAAAATAATATCTTAAAAATACAATACTTATTTTATTTTAACAGCTGTTTAATACAGATGTAAATAATTCAAACATTAAAACTAAATTAAGTGAACACATAATAATAATACAATTAATATTATTTAAAGTGTTATAAATGGACGGAGTCAGTTTCATGTAACAATCAAAGTTGTATTTTCTTACTTTTTATAACATAAAGATTTAAATAATTTAAAATAGTATGGATAGTAGAGTTTATTTAAACAAAAGTGAGATGAGTTTTATAAAAATAATTGCTTGATACTATATTTTGAAAATAATTATAATTTAATACTGATCGGGTTGAATGTTATTATCAAAAACATATTCTAATGGTCTAAATTAAAATTTGAAAATTAATTTGAGCTTATCCTTTGAACTCTATGGCAAATTTAGTCTGTGATTCTTTCAAATATTTTCTTTTTTTCACTTGTATATTTGTTTCTATCAAATAAAATGCTCCAGATCCAAGTAAAGTAAAGAAACTTGCAATAGCCACACCAAATGCCCAACCAAAGAAGTTGTTGTCGTGGCCAGGCATCCACCCTGGACGGTTGGCAAACAAAGCAAATATTAACACTGATATTGCAGCACAAACACCTAAATAAAATAATATATGTTTGATTAGCAATAAAATATGAATATTTTTTAATATAAATTATAAATATTGAATTTACCAGATATTATCAATGTTACGCCCAAAGCAAAAGTTATTTGTACAAACCGTTTTTCTTCAGGTATACAACATAAAAGAAACATTGACGAACCAACAGCTGATACTAATGTTCCCAGGAATGTAATTGTGTAAAAAAACTGAGTTGCCACTATGTAAACTACAAAAATACAAATTTTAAAATTTTAAATGTTGAGAAACCGTACAACATTAATTTAATTACATGGTAACAAAAATCCTTTGATTTCATCATATCCCTTGGTGAAAGGATCAAAAATCCAGTGGCATCCAACAAAAAATCTTTGCTCTGCCAGATCATTAGGATCAGCTAGTGAGCGAAAACAATGAGTCCACAATCCAAATCTTTCTAATTTTGCACCTGAAGATTAAAAATACGGTAAAATGAAACATTAAAAAAAATAAGTTAAAAAATAAATACCTGTGATTCTCTCATCGCTGACTAACCAACTGGCTGAAAAAAATGAAATTAACACAAACACTAAAGCCAAAACGTACAAGCCGAGGGCTACATCACCAGCCAAACTACGCTTTTTCATTCTATAATAACAAATATTTTTCCAAATTAAATCTGTATAAAAAAAAAATAATAACTACCTAAAGGTTATGAAAATATTATTAATATACAAAATTGACATTTTATTTATAGTTGTATTAATAATCATAAAGGTAGGTAATAATGTTATTATTATCAAACATTAAAAATAGTCACAAATGTTTAAAGAGCTGACATCAATTAGATCAAAAATTCTATTTAACATTTAAATTTCTTTTTAATTCTAAATTTCAATTGAAGTCAACATAAGTATTGATAAAAACACATCATACTAAATTTAATTTATCAGTTTAATTGTTAAGTCATCTATTATTCATGTTTAAGTTATTAGTTAATGTTTATTACTTATTATTAATTAACACTATATTTTACCTATACTTTTATTGTTGGAAATTATTTTTATTAGTTATCATAATATTATATACAAGTATAGTGTTATATTTTATAGCATATTATACATGCAATAAGCAATTCCAACAACAACCTTTAAATAACTGTTCAAAATGTATGATTTAAAAATACCAAGTCCTTTCTATCTAGGTATAAAATTAAACTAAGTATTTTTTTTGCAGAAAAATAATTTAATACAAGTTAAAATAATGTAAATATTGTTTATAAATAATTTACCAGCAGTTTGTATAAAAACCCATAAACATATAGGTCTTAACCCAAAAATAAAAACAATTTAGACTTTAGAGCATATACATTTTCTAAAGTATCTAAATTATATACATATTATATTTATTAAATAGTAAATAAATTGAGCGTCTTCAAAATCGTTCAAATTCATTAAAAATATAAACGTCGTTCACGTTCACGTTCTATTTAAAAAGAAAAAGTGACGTTCGCGTATCGTTCACTAGTTATGAACGTGAACGTGTGAACATACGTATGAACGACGTTCTTTCCAAACACTGATTTTGGTTACATAATAGCATTGCTATAAGTACAGTAAAAAACAAAAACAAAAACACATACCTACATTAAATCACGTTACTAAGATAACGAGCAATAATAATAATTTAATGATTATATCGTAAGTGTACCTCAGGTCATTGTTGGAAACTGTTGATCTTGACATCGTGCTGGTAAGCAGCGTACAATATGGATAAGTCAGAAATTGTTAGTGGCATACCACACGCACAACACGAAGACAGACCTAAATTAGTGCAAAAGGCAATGTTAATGTTTCTTTATTTAGTTTTTAAAGTCAATCAGTCAATCTCAAAATAGACAAACATTAAATACAGATTAAAGGTAGGTATCAATTGTTAATGTGTTAGATCAAACAAAGACGAAGTTCGAAAATTACCTGCGTTAGTAACGGGAATGGGGGCACTGTTTGCCGTGGAAACCAGAAAAATCCGAACGAATTAACGATACGAAAGCCTGTCTTGTCGTGAACAAAAACGTATAGTTAAGATCTTACATCAATCGAACAGACAAGGATGCGCCTGTAAAGACGACTACCTACTTGAAAAATAATTATACGAAAAAAGTTGACACAGATCGCGAGCTGAAATGACCAATAGGCGGAGGAAAAAATGTAGAAAAAATGAAAAAATATGGATGGACGGTAGTTGAACACCAACACGACGGCTTGTTGACTCTTCGGAATTTGGTACTTTCGGTGGTATTATGTTTTGTTTGTTGTGTTGTATTATCTGGAAAACGACGACTAGATTCCAAGAGCGGGGGGAATATAATTACGTCGCTAAAAGTTCTTATCAAGTTAATTAAGCCGCTTAACACGTCATGATGCAATATGGGTCATCGTCACGGCTTTAGATAGTATGATTGCGTAAATTAACAAAAAAAAGTGGGTTCTGAATGTTTTCCACCAAATATTTTTATCATAGAGTGTTCCAGCATATTGTAATAACTAACCAAATGGCAAAATAATATTATAGATATTGGATTTAAAGTCATATAAATAAACTCTAATGATATATCTATTGATAGATAGCGCTGCAGAGTATTAGGTAAAATCGATACTTTGGGGACACATTTGTCATTTTTTGTGGCTCATAAGCATCCTATAGAGCAGAAGTTTCCAAGCTTGTCATGGTATTTCGGAAATTAATTACATTATTGGCGGCTTACAATAGTATTAATTATCTTTTTTTTAACGGTTGACACAGATATTATTTCAGTTTCCGACCGACCGACAGTTTGGGAACCTCTGCTACAGAGTGTGATACACCGTACTGAAACCGTACTATCTAAAGCCGTGACAGCCACAGCCAAACTCGAAATTTGTACTGGCTATCATCTCTAGTTATAATTTCTTATCATTGAGCCGATTTCTTATCACGGAGACCGTTGCCCGTCATGACGTAATGAAATGTAATGTACTATAAATGTAATTATTAATTTATCATGTAAACAAAGAAAACATTAGAGTTTTCCATATAATTGCACTATTGGACTGTAACAATATTATTTTATTTTTCATATTATGAAATATTAGTTCATAACTGTACTCCGTGCGTCAAGAGACCACACGTCCACATCCAGCCGGCGACCGAAACGTGTATATTATCAATTATCGCGCAAGCAGGCACAAACACAATTTTGATAACCAGCCGGTGGGGAAAAAGTTGACCTGCAATAACAAACCGGGTCATTGAAGGTGTGATCTCTCGTAGGCCCAATGGCGCGGAGTATAGTTTTTATGTTTCACATGCGTGCACTTCATAAACCTCATATTAGTCATATTACTAGCAGGGGCGTCATTTCAGGTTTTTTTTCGGGTGTGCGAAGTTTCAAGCAGGCCATTTTGAAATTTCACCAGGTCATATAAAAATAGGTATACATACGTATATTATGTATATGTATATTATCCAGCATTCAATTATTTCCATACATTATAGACCGGTTATTACAATTTGGTTTTAATCATATAAATAATTGTGAATTCGTGGCTCGTGCATTATATTAGGCTTCAACAAGGCGCAGGCCAACTGTAGCATTCTAAAAGTAAAGGGTGCAACCGCACATCCTGCCATCCCCCAAATGACGCCCCTGATTACTAGACACGATATAAATTCATAATTCGTGTTACTAGATAGAAACCAAATACTAGATACTAGATAAGAATATGAGACTGCTCGATTTCAAAGTGTGAAGCACTTTGTCCTCAGATGACATATGAGTTGCCTACTCAAAATATTTAACGGCGTTGAATCTAATATCATGTCAAGTAGGTGCCTATTAATTTTTAATTCTAACATATTATATTATAAACAATAGATTATCAACAAATACCAAACTTTAAGAGTAGTTTAATTGTCTTGACTTATTAGAAATTACTATGAATATAATATCATGTCTTTTATTTGGAATTATAATATTTGTGAACAATAATAACAATGGTTTGTTTAAATACTAAATATATATGGCTATGATATTTTACATGACTATTTATCTGTGTTATATATTTCTTAAATTCCCTTACTTATTATGCCTTCACGTTCTATTAATTAATTTTAGGGCTGTAGTAAAAGGAGTAAAAATAATCCTGAATTATCGTTTCAGAAAGTTCAAGCAAATGAAAATTTGTAAGTGTTGCAGTAAAAAAATGTCTACAAGTTATTTGTATTTATTGAATAGTAGCTTTAAAATTCATTAAGGCCGATTTAAATCATATTAAATCTTTTTAGTAGTAGAGTTAATCTAGTTTACATAAAGGGATCAAAAGTAAGAAATTGTCATTAGTTTTTATTGGCATCGTGAAAAATAAAAAATAAATTAGAAGGAAAAATAGTAATTTGTACGGAAAACCACTTTTTTATAAAATTTGGTATAACTCAACAACCAAATGTTCATATAACATGATAATATATGATACAATTTTTAACTTTTTTTGATTATTTTCCCTTAATTAGTGCATACTGTCAAAAAATTTAAAAAACACTTAGCAGTTTTTATATGGATATTTTAAGTTTAAATTTAGACGAAATTAACTATTTATTTTTGTAATTTAAATTGCAATAAATCTTATAAAATTTTTAAAAAATCTGGAAAATTTCAAACTTTAATGTTTAATCGACTAAACTCATTTTTTCACAATCAATCATTTTTTTTTTATATATATTTTGAACACCATTCACAAATAAAATTTATATCAAAGAAATCAGCTCTGTATGCGGAATACTGGACCATGTGGATGGATTAATTTGAAATAACGTTACTTTCATTTGTGTCGAGTTTTGGCAATACGACAGGCTATGAAAGAACAATTATGAGATTAGAAAAAAGTTCAACGGCGCCGATCGATTCTTAAATGTATATAAACGTCTAAAAATTATTCAACTTCAATCAGGTACTTAAAAATAGACTGCGTTGAAAAAGAAAATAAGATTAAAGATCACATAAGTATAGAAAAGAAAACCTTAGTTAAAGAAAATATGTAAATAGAAATTTAGAATTTGTACAATGGAGAAGATACCAATTATAAAAATTAAAATTAACTAATTCGGTTTGTGTCATTGATTTTTGAAATATTTCAGTACATTGATGGATTGATGTACCTATACCTTTTTAATATTAAATATACCTTTTTTACATCGGAGCAATAGATGTATGCTATACAGGTAGTGTCGCAAATTCAGCACAATTGATGAACTCCGGAAAAAAATACTATTATATGTGAGTTACTACTAATGATCATTCACAACTAATACAATGGCAAGGCTGTTTGCCAGATGTAAAAGAAGTTGTCTAGAGAATGTTCCTTAGAATCCAGGAGTATGAAGTTATTTTTCCTCAAACTATTTCACAAGAGTTTTAATTAATTTATGTTTCTATTGTTGTATAATATTATGTTGACATATCGTCAATTAAATATAGTTAAACATAATTGAAGGACCAATTTCAGAGACACGTCAATTGTATAGCAATAAATATTATTTAATTATTTAATTGATGAAGTCATTAAATTATTCATTGATTATCATTTATTGTTAACCAAATATAAATTATGAATTAAAAAAAATATTTATACTAGTTAATTTTTTAAGCTACTTATATTACGTTTTTATTAATTAACTCTTAGTAGGTAGGTTGGGGATATCTTGAGTGCGTTTCGTTTTTAATTTTTACCTTTTTTTATAGCCTGAATGCGTCCGCAGTCTTATCGACAAATTATAATGAATAGCCCCTAATACGTGCTCGGAAGTTTCCTATTTCTATGTTTTTGCTAAAATGAGCAGTATTTCTGAAAAGACAACAAATGTTAGTTAAAGTTGTCATTATAAGTAAAATTCGTTATTTTATTCACATCATTCAGATATACATATACTTAAAAACAAACACCAGCATATATAAATATACTAAAAATTAAATAGCATTTTCCTTAAATAAATAAACACCAAAATTCAAGGGTGAAAGCTAAAATAAAATATATTATCATGAATAAGAATTACAAAATATTTTTAGGGTATAAGCCTGGTGTTGCCTTATTTTGGACGCACTCGGAACTTTAAAAAAGGTAATTGCGGTACGCTCTCTGGAAAATCCCAGTAGGTTAGGTTAATCTAACTCTTTTATAGTTTCTTAATACCATTTAACAATATAGGAACCTATCCTCTACCTAGTATTTATTTCTAAACCATAAAATTAGTTTTAAGACTAAATTGGAGATGGCCAGAGGATTGATTGTGGTGAGTCAATTTTATTTTCTAAAACAACATGCTCAGAAATATTTAGGTAAAATCTCATAATATTATTTTGATTAATAATAAGAAAGAATGCATTCTGAATTCTGATACTTATTATAAAAAAAGTGCTCAAGTAAACAATACCCGTCTTTAGTTTGCTTATTTCCAAATTGGTCCCGTCAAAAAAGGTTTACGAACAGGTAAATTCCCAAACGGCTCTAGCCGAAAAAAATTTACAAACAGGTATTATTGTATAATTATATTATTGGAAATATGTGCTGTCTTACAAAACAGCTTACATAGTAACTTACGATCTAAATTATTTACAAGTTTTCATCAAATAAAATAGTATGCATGGGCTATATAAAAAATTATGCTTAAAAAATTTAGCAGGTATATGATTTTTTTTTGTATTTTTATTTATACAATTTTTTTTTATATATTTTAAATATTTGTTTTAATGTTAAAAATTAAATATTATACTATAAGCTTTGTTTTATATAATTTTAATAATTATTACTTAGTGTACACCAAGACATTTTTAACCACACCTTCTTTGAGACAATTCCTAAGTCTGTATAAAGTGAGAAGGAATTTATGTTGTAAAAAACCAGAGCCATTTAGGCATTTACCTGTTCGTTAGACCTTTTTTATGGGATCCGAGTAGAAATTGACCTTTTTGTAAAACGGAAGCCGAACGGGCCCACCACCGTGGGTACTGCTCTACTATACATTTTGGTGTCGTGTGGGTCCCTGTACTAGATAGCATATGTACGCGATTTGGTACGGACCATAATTAGAAGTTATAGGTAGGAAGTTTCTATCCTGCTCTGTTACGCTATGTACTTGAATGTTAAGTAAATGAAAATTAGTGTGAGTGTTATTATCTTACATCCACCCGTCATCACACTCATCCAATTTATTGTTGTGGTGGCTCTCGTATGCACATGAAAAAGTCAGTTAAAATGGCTAATGTACATTTTTTCAATCAAAAACTTATAATTTTACTTCAGGGGGCTGCAGTTGACGAAAAAAAAAATGGCTTTTAGACCAAAAACCAGACAAAACTGAAAGAATTTGATTTTACAGATTTAAATTTTCAAACTTATTTATATTGATCAACATGTTTTTTAGGTTATTGTAGAGACGATTTTGAATGTTCCTAATATTGAAAGTGTCAAATAGATGATATAAAAAAAATCATCATATTTTTATTCTTCGATATCCAGCTCAAAAAATAGATATTCAAATTCTCCTCTACAATTACCTAGTAAACTTGTTGATCAATAAAATCAGTTTTAAAAATTTAAATCTATTAAACCAAATGCCGTCAGTTTTGTCATGCGTTTTGGTCTAAAAGCCAATTTTTTTGAATTGAATACGTTTATCATATTTTAATGTTATTGTCAATTATTGCGCGTACGTAAGTTAATTGAAGATGAATATAAGTAACCGTCTGGCTGAATTAAACGGACCAACTATTACAACTTAAACAATTATTCCACGGAGTAAACAGGTGAAATTGCATTATACGGATAATGCACATCATAATAAATAATATATTATCTATATTATACATATTACAATAATATACACCAACCAGTTACGGCCAATATTGTTAGGTTGTTTTCTTTTATTTATTCATTATTTACATAACTTCATCAGTGATCAGTGTTCCAGTGATTGTTATTCACTAAACACTGACGTTTAGAAATACTGATCTAAGAAGGAACCACTCACAATATAGTGTTATTCGGTATTAGCTTATATTTTTTTCATTTTTTTTACACATTTATTCTGGTATTCGTGTTTGAATGTGTGATTTAAAAGTAAAAAAAAAAAAATCAAAAATATAATAAGTAATGAACAATTAGTGAAAATAAATATTTAGGTATAAACTATAAGAAAAAATAGTAAAATTAATTATTATTGACAACAATTTATTTGATGACCCGCATAATGTATTCATTATTTAAGATATTTGATGTCGATGATGGATGGTTTCTAGGAAATGTTGACCTAAAAATGATTACAGATTAAACTCACACATACTTTAGTGCGATTACTTTGCACACACAAGTTACTTTTATGTGATCATGTTAAATTGCCTATATCGACTGCCTTAAAACACGACCGACTGCAGCGTCCTTATGAATTATACATAATAATATGCCCTATAATGAATATATTATAAAAGATGTAATATTATTGTCACTTATATAAAGGCATACATTAATAGATGCGGGTGAATCGTATCTCTCTCTATATATATATATATATAATATATATACTATACATACATACAAGGAGTTTTCTAAGCCACTCTTCGTTTCTACTAATTAAGTGCTGATTAGTTATTACTTATTATTTATAAATATTTAATACAGTATTATTTTTATTATCATGAATTGAAGCCATTAAAATTTATTAGATATTTAAAATAAGCTAGTTGTAAAATATAAATCTTATGCATATAATATAATATTCAACGCTTATAAGAAGAATTATAGTAGTTTTTATAATTTATTTTTAAATTTTAAATGTGGAACAATTCACTTATTATACGTAAATTAAATTTAAATTAACCCAGCGTGAAATATGAATAGATTTTTAAAATGTTACAGCCCAAAACTTTTTAAATGAACATATTATACTCGTATTGTAATAAATAATAATATATCCATCAATGTTTTCAGTTAATTTTTAGTACATTTTTTTTTTAATTTACTGAACTTATTAATTAAAATTTAGATAAGTTAGTAGTGTTTTTTAACTCAATTTAATTTTAATTGATGTATTAAAATGTCCATTAATTTAAATTTAAATTTTATTGAAAAAAAAAAAATTAAGTGAGTTAAAAAATATCATTAATAACTAGCTCAACCTTGATAAGATATCAAGCTCTTCAGCTCATATTCGCACAATAAGGAATCAACACTCACACTAATAAATATTTAAGACCAATACAACGACCACAATCGGCGATGACGAGATTATAAATTGCCTAAATGTTGCTCCTACAACAATAACTGCGAAGAGTAGTCTAAAATACAAATTCGGTTAAATAGACTTTAAAAAACTAGTGTAACAGTATAAAGGGGGGGGGGGGGTGGTGGAAAATGTTTTGATTTTGCCATACTCCCATTCAAACACAAATCAGCTTCTGTATGATTATTAGCTTTATTATGGGATTACAAAACTATTATAAATACTAGAGATGTTACGAACTGTTCGATTTTCGAACCGAACTGGAAATTCCAAATAATCGAACCGAACCAAATATCTAATAGTTGCGTTCGATAATCGAACCAGAGAAATAAAAATATCAGTCGATGGAGTAACGGTTAAAATTATAAATTATTATTAAATAATTAATAATTAATAGATTAATATTAGTTGTTTAATGTTTGATTGTTTTAAATATTGATGTTTTTGCTTTTTCTTATCAGTTATCATCATGTTAATAATTAAAAATTAAAAATCTCATGCATAATAATTATTAACTATTAAAGTATTTAAGTAAATAGTAGTAAAATCTTTATTCAGTAATTCTGAGGTATGGCGGCTAAATGATAAATAAATAAATAAGTAAATATTAAATAAAATAATATCCAATTTAATTTTTAATGTTTGGTTCGAGTTCTATAAAATATTTGACGAATTCGGTTCGGTTCGGGTTCGATTAAAAGTGTGTAGGTTCGGATCTGTTCGAGTTCGTTAATTTAAAGAAAAGTTCGGGTTCGGGTTCCGTTCAACCTTAAATATTATGGTTCGTAACATCTATAATAAATACTTTAAATATCTAATTTATTAATATTAATACTAATAATATTAAAACGGGCATCGATCTCTACCTTTTATATTTACCCTTACACTATCATGTGGTGTATTTAGGAATTGTTTAAGCGTGTTGACCAGACATTGAGTCACGTACATAAAAGTGGTAGAATTTTCTATCCACAGCCGCCTTTTGAGGTTTCTTATAGTTTTCTAGAGTTCGTTTAGCCCTATTACATTACTTAGTAAAATCTACGGAACCTCAAAAATTTGGAATGCTCATAAAATATACATAATTCATGAATAATATGCTTATTAATTTGTTTCTATATAATATATTTTTAAATTACATGAACTATCTTAGACAAGGTGTCAAGGTGACATCCATAGAAATTATCACAATAAAACGTACATGGTGGTTATCCATTCGTCTGATTGTATCTTCTGTTAGGTCCTAGATTTATTTTTTTAATTCGGGTTTTTACAATTATACTCAAATGCCAAATGTATTTGAAATTTACATGGATGTTAATTAAAGGTAGAAGTGAAAGTGTATAGTTCCTCAAAATTCAAGTTATAAATGTTATAATGTGACCATATAACATTTTACTTTTACTTTTTAGATGGATAAATAGCAGGATATGGAAACATCGAAATTTCAAATCTTGAATATTAGGACTCAATTTTAACAATAAATCGATATTAAAAATCAAATATGTGATATTAATTTTGCAAAATTTAATTTTGTCTCGATGTAAAATTATTTTTTCTAATTTTAAAATAGATACAATATTGAATAGGTACTGAAAATACCTACTTGAAACATATAATTAAAACTAATATTTAGGATTTATGATTTAGATATTATTATCATTTTTCAATCATTATAAAGAGTTTTCTTAAATTTCGTTTATAGTCACACATTTCTATACTAATCATTGGTCTATTACTACTTTACTAGTATTGTGTTTATAGTATTTGGTAAATTACATTATTTGATTCTCTACTCTCTTGGGCTTCATCGTGGCTAATGCCGCTAATGGCCATGCCAAATGCTAATTCGCTCGGCATTCGGATAGAGTGCTTGAATCATGAGAGAAGATTAAATCACTGAACTACTTACTTTGGCATTGTTCAGGGAACAATCGCTCGATTCGGTCAAATCCGGGAAAATCACACTATAGTGGTAGTCCTGTAGTAGTGCTTGAGCAGAATAAATTGATAACATTTTGTTTAGCAATTATAGTTGATAACAGACTCTTCTGTAATCTGTCCTCATCGATCTTACGAAGTTATGACGTAGGTACTAATTTTTTTCAGATTAGGATGAGTTTAAATTTATTACGGTATTGTTTTCGTTAGAGAACCTTAGTATAGTATAAATATATATTAAATGTATATATATTATAATATGAAGGCTCTCTTAACCTTTGTTATTATTATTATTTAATTATTATCGATCTTAGAACTATGATAATAATAATATAGGTAAATAGGTAATAATTATATATACTATAAATATCTGTGGTGTTAATTCGATTATGCTCCACGATGAGGAACACCATTTGCGGTTGCGTAAACCGAGTACACATTTCATCGATTTTAGTACCTACCTAAAAGACCAAATATTAAGTGCCTATTCTTTATTAATTACTAAATCGTTGTTATATAATAATAATCATTAATAATAAAATAAAAAATGTATTAACTATTTTAGTGATGAAAATCGTCGTGAAATGGCAAGTAAAGCTCCATATGAAGTATGTATCTCTATATACATTATTAAAATCACATCTTTATTTTATAAAACAATCACTATCATTTTTCGTGTTTTTACATAGAAAAGACTT
Source organism: Diuraphis noxia (assembly GCF_037042655.1). NCBI lineage: Eukaryota > Metazoa > Arthropoda > Insecta > Hemiptera > Aphididae > Diuraphis > Diuraphis noxia. The sequence continues at coordinate 93,596,078 of NW_028301711.1, read as the reverse complement.
CTTAAAGAACTGCAATTATTTGTTAAAGAAACTCCTCAAGGAATGTTTATAGACACTGACCAAGCTGAACAAAATCTCAAAATGTTGGTAAAAAATAACAATTGTTACCTATTATGTATCTACTCAATATTTATTTGATAATGTATAGGTATTACATATTTTATATTATGTAATATGTAGTGTGAGATTATTATTAAAATGTCAAGTTTTCATAGATACTTATACTTAAGAAGTATTTATTTTAATTTTAAAATTAATTGATTTTAATTATAATGCTTTTTGTTGTATTATAATATAAAATTTTGTATGGATGATATTGCTATGATGTAGATCTAATATCAATATATTTATTACTAGTTCTGCAACAGACATAGGGATATAAATAATCTACAATATTAAACATTTAGATTAATAGATTATCCAAATTAACTAATCAAATTATTAATACTCTAATATTTTAAAGACGAGTTCTTATATTTTATCAATACTAAAAAAAATAAACTTTTAGTTATAAGTATTTCAGAGATTTAAATTTCTATTTTCTATTTTTTTTTCTAATTCTATTGGTTTTTCTGGAACAAATGTTCATGTTATACTCTTCTTTTCCTTCGCCCAATTATTTGGGTCGACCATCCTGGTCCTCAATTTCCACTTATTACGATCCTTAGCATCCTCATCACAAACATCAGTCATTCTCATATTGCACCCTATAATTTCATAAAATGTTCATGTTATACTAATTTAATAATTTATACATAGAATATCAAACATTTTTATTGCTATTTATCTAATGTTTTTTTTTTTTTTTAATTTTTAGTTGGATTATAAACATGCAAGGTGCTGAAGGTACTTTATATGATGGGGAACAGTTCCAGCTACAGTTTAAATTTGAAACTAAATATCCTTTTGAGTCACCTGAAGTAAACAATTTATAATAATATATTATATTAGTTAATTTATTTACATTTATAATTTTTTAAGGTTACATTTGTAGGCCAAAACATTCCAGTTCATCCACATGTGTATAGCAATGGTCATATTTGTTTATCTATTCTTACTATTGATTGGTCACCAGCATTAACTGTTCAGTCTGTCTGTCTTTCAATTATGTCTATGCTAAGTAGCTGCAAAGAAAAGGTGATTTCACAAAAATTACACAGTTAACAATATGATATTGATATTATGCAGATTTGAATTAATTTTAAATAGTGACATAATATACGTAGATCACATTACCCATAAAGTATAAAAGTAAACCTCCTTAAATATAATTTAATATAAAGAAGATAGTTCATATTTTAATTTATTGTGTATTACTAGATTTTTTTTTATGTTTTTACATAGATTTTTTGAGTTTACTCAACTATAAAAGGCAGAAATATGTGGATACATATTTTAACTTTAAATTTACATTAATTGTTTATTAACTATATTTTGGTTTTTAAGACATATTTTAGTGATAGGTAATTTTATAAGCAGGGCTCGGAAGTTATAGCACTAATAAAGTAATTTTTTAGCGCTTTAATATGCACTTAAAAACACCACAATAAGCGCTATAAATAGCACTTAAAATTGGAAAATATGTAAATTAAAATTTCATTAACAAACATTTTTTATTTAAAATTTTTTTATAAACTAATTTTTAGACTTTTTTAAATTATACAAGTTTTATATAAAATATGATATAATAAATATTTGAGAAGTAGGCACTTTTCCGGCTCAGGAACATTTTCTATCTAACCTTCGAACGAATTCGATAACTGCAGTACATTTGATAAAATTTTAAAAATAACTAAATTATTGGAAACGAACAGAATAACCTGTGCGATCGGCAAAAGTAACTAAAATGTACCTACTGATTATCTTTGTTAGCATATTCATTATTCAATACAATTTAGTTTATTTTCATTTTATATAAAATATGCTTGTAAATAGCACTTAAAACTCAAAATTAGCAAAATAGCACTAAAAATCACAAATATGCAAAAATTAGCAAAATAAAATTTTTTATATGACATTAGAGAAGTTTGAAACAATTTTGTATCTTACTCTGAATGTCCTAAGACCAACCAATAAAAATATGCATTTGCTAGAACTTCCGAGCCTGTTTATAAGTATCTGTTTATTTAAAAATATTTTTTTTAATGTTATGGAAAAATTACAACATATTTTCTATATCAATAACTTATTTTTGAAAGAAAAGAGTTTTTTTTATTAATAGTTTTGAATCTGTGTATGACTAATGAGTGATATATTAAGAAGTATGGATAGATCATAATTCTGTTTTGCCTAGATTAAAAATGATAAACAGATATTAATAAGTACTTACCATTGATTGTAAGTAATTGTGTGCTGTTGTATTTTATAAATGTTTATTAGTTATAACACTTAAGTGCATTTAGGTGAAATTTCTATTCTTTAATTAATAACAAAATCATGTTTTAAACTTTTTTGGTTATAAAAATATGAACTTATAAGTGATAAGTTAGTGCACATTTCTAGCTAGTATGTTAATTTATCTATTAATATGTACTTATATAAATTAAAAAATACCTATGATTACTTAACTATTTATATTAGTTTGTATAAAAATATATGGTATAGCAAAAATAATTTGTATTATATTTTACAGAAAAGACCGTTAGATGATAGAATGTATGTAATAATTGGCAACAAAAATCCAAAAGATACAAAATGGTGGTATCATGGTAAGCGGATTAAGTCTCATACTAAAATGAACCATTTACATTCAGATAGTTTTAAAGATTTTGTATTTAATTATGATTTTGTTTGTTTTATTTTGTTTTTAGATGACAATGTTTGAAAAATTGAATATCAATTTCTTGTATTCTCATTCAGTGAAAATTGTAACCATATTTTTATGCAGTTAAATGTACTCAATTTAACTCAGTCATTAATACCTAGATCCTATTAAAATTTTTAATATAGAATTTTTAATTATAATTACCTAAATTTATTTACCTTTTGATTATTTGATTTTGATTATTATTAATCTAATTACTGATGCCCTTATTGTTCAATAGATTAAAATCTTTTTTTTTAATTTTTTTATTGTTCTATTTTTAAGCATTTTTATTGTTATTAAATATTATTCATATTAGTATGTATTTCCTATTCTTAACTTGATTTCAAATGCATTTTTTATTATATTTGAAGAGCATCATTTGTATTTATTATAAATAAATAAGATATTATGTAAACAATTTTTAAGCTGATTATTATACAGCAGTATTTCTCAATTGAGATGTCAGCAACTAAAATTAGGAATCCATATAATAGATAAATATATCTTGTCTATCAATAAATATAATGATTAATTTAACAAATTCTAAACATAAATAGCATAATTTTAGATAATTAACAACAACAAAAGTTACATATTATGCATAAATATTCATAGTTTACGAATAATTATTAAGATTTTAAGATTTCTTTCACAGTATATTTATTGTAAAACAAATAAAAAGTTTTTAATAGTTGTCAGTTAATATTACGAAATCTGTGCTTCATATTATATTTTATATTTTATATTTTATTTGTTTAATGAAATATGTAAATAAAAATTAAAGCATCACCAATGGGCATATGAGCACTGAGCAGTACCTACAATTATATACACCAATAACATAAATCTGTTATATTTACAATTATAAATTTACCAATTATTACCAAAGACTAAGATAACAATGAACAAACCCAGTTAGTTAACAAACCCAAAACCTGTAAATTATAGGACAGAAAACAAATGTAATTTGAATTTACATGTATTAAAGACTTAAATATTAAAATATTCAAAAAAATTAGCCGCTATATAACTTACAGAAAAATAAGGGATTCTCATTTGAAAAATAGAAGTTGGTATCAGCGGTGTCGTAACTGAATACTCCTTAAATGGTATAAAAAATATCAGAAATTTGAAAAATTTATGTTTAAATCTACCTAATTAAAACTTTTAAAAATTAGAATTTGAATAAATATACTGTAAAAGGGAAAAATGAGAGTGAGCATGCTTAAAATATCATCCTGTAGGCTGTAATATACAAATATAATATCTATCATTGTTTGTATGAAATATTTATGCAACAAACTATGTATTTTGTTTACATATTAAAAATAATTAACAGTGAATTTAAATAATTTGAATCTACCTATATTATATACCAAACTAACTTTTTTTATACAAAATTAAAATTATTTAAAAATGTACATAAATCCTAAAAATTGATGTATTTAGTTTTTATGTAAAAAAGTGTTAATAATTTAATACCTAATACCTATTATATATACTCAAGCTTAAAACTAGTTTTAAAAACTACTCATATCTAACTCATAAAGTTTATTTATATCTCAAATGTTGTTAACAATTATACATTATATAGATTCATGTTAAATATTTTTATAACAATGAAATACTGAATATCTACTAACTATAGTATTTCAATATTGTATGGTTTATTATAGTACCTAATTATAGTTATTATACAAATTGTATATTTTTGTTGAAATCAACTCAATTATTTAATGTATTTAATTTTTAACATACATTTTCAAATTAATTTAGTTATTAATACAATGTATGTGGAGTTTTATTTAAGGTAGGTGCTATGGCAAAAGTAGGTGATAATAATCACTCCATCAGATATGCCATCCATGTTGGTTAGGTTAATAATAAACTCATTCAGTTTTGTTGTGTGCACCAACCAGTTTAGTGGACACTCACATACATACAAATTAAATTAAATTATAAAAATAAAGACAATATCGATTTCATAATAATAAGTCAACGAATTAAATGAACTGAGGCAGCACATTGTAAAAATATATTTAAGAATGTTGGTACTACGGTAAGAGCTAGCAGGACAGTGCTAGTTTTCCGGTACTATACGGACGATTGTGGTGTTTTTTTAAGACACGTTTTTTTTTGCGTTTTGACTTAAAATAATTAAATAATAACTATACTACAATTCAATATGTTAATAGGTAGCTAAATTATAAATCTTAAATATGATTGGTACCTCTAAATTTCAGACCTATATTGGCTATATTTATCGTTCTCAATTCCCTTAAGGCTTAGATATTTGGATTTTGGTCAGTTTATTAAACACTAGACAAGAACATGTAATTAAGGCTAAGGTACGTCGAAAAATCAAATTGATTTATGTGCTCATCTGGAATCCTTCTTAAATCATGTTTTTAGTGGCACATTGTCAATACTGTGCCTATTCATTTATTTATTATTTTTATATTAAAAGAGCTGTGTGTCATAAATAGGGTTTGGGACTCCTAGCATTTGCATGTTTTTTTGTAGTGGTCGTAGTCTATTCCTAAGTGAGTTATACATTTATTTTATGAAATTATGAGAAATTAATTAGGTACCTAATTTTGAATTTGCATATTTCGTCATATTTTAAGAAAAGTGCATATTTTTGGTATATTTGGGCATATTTCACATTTTTATATTTTTATAAACGTAAAATCGTCGGGAAAAATTCATAATTGGATTGTCGTAGTCTGCCATATCTAAGATCTAACACGTACGTCTGTTTGCGATGATAGTCTCTTTGTCGCTTAAAATAATCAACCTTTTTACTGACAATATCGACAATTATTGTATAGTTGTGGTAAAACCTAATGAATCCTAATGAATCCTATACTCATTTATCATGAAACAAACATAAATTCAAACTCTCCCAAGTAATCAGTTATTAGCCGGGTATGAATTGAACGATGAAATGAAAAACAGTACGTGTTCGTTTGTTAATCATATAATGATATTATTAACTAACGCTTACATTATTTCTGATGGCATGAATATGAAGACGATACAGATAAGTAACCCGTGTAAAAATTATTTTTATTACACTAAGTACCTACCTAATTTTTATAATAGTAATTAATAAATAATAATATACTTTGTGTGTTTTTTAAAAACAAAATAAAAAATTAGCTGCATGTTTTAATGCATATTTTGACGAATTTTACTGCATATTTCGATAATTTTAGGTGCAAGAAGTACCGAACCCTAGTCATAAACTTAGGTACAGTTTTTTAAAGTAGCAGCCAGTAATACCCACACCAGCTACGCATATGCTCGTAAATACAACACAGCGGTGCTGTGTATATTTATTTATTTTTGTTTACTTTTGGGCAGGTGTACACAATTCATAGTAGAAATCATTCTCTGGTCTTCAACTTTACTATTAGATATCTTTTATGATAGGAAGGTATTTTTGGAAGTATAATTTAAAAACGCCCAGTAGGGACTTTTTTAAATAATCTGGAAAATAAAAGTATAGACAAGAGAGAAAGTAGGTAACTCTTCTTCATCAAATATATCTGGTAGATTGATGTATCGTGTATATAATATATACATATTATGTATAATATGTATATTGTACCTATATTGTTATATAGGTAAGGACTGCGTGAATCACACTGTAAGTATGTAGACTACCTATTAAAAACTAACTAAACGCTAATATAATTTTTTTTAAATAGACCTTGGGTACTAATGATTAATGACCAAAAAGAATTTTGATTGAAAATATAATTTAACATTTTTTGTCGAGGATTAATGGCTTTCATTATAATTTATAACAAATAACAATCGTTAATCAATAAACTAGGCATTATTGCGTTATTGTCAATTACAAATTACAATATGGATTTGAGAGTCGAGCGAATTATTTAAAACGTAAAATATATTCTTATTCATAGACTGTCACAGAATAATTGATCTTTTTCTTCAGGCATCGTTAAATCCACTCTAAAGTACAATATTTTAGTCTATAGTTAAATTGTTCATACTATCTTACTAACATACTAACTGTTTAGAATTTTTCTTTAGCTTTAATTTTAAGCTAGGTACGTATCTAACTAGCTTATAAATATATGTACCTATCAACGAATCAACGTTAAGTTGACGCAAAAATGTTATGGGTTTTCTTTAATGTACAAAAAATATCAAAATACATAATATTTAATGGAAAATAATTTTAACTTGTGAGTTGCAATTAATTTTTTTTCAATAGTTAAAACAAGTGAAGGCACCTATCACTTTTTATAAATTAAAAATTTGAGTTAATTTTTTTAGCCAAGTTATTAGAATTATTAGAGTGGTAATATGAACTTATTTTCTAAAATAAGTAAGCTTGATATGCCTAATGCCTTTATTGTGAATTCGACATTCGTAAGACTGAGACAACACATATATGAGTGAGACGTCTTTTTGAGCATGTCATTGAATAAAGTTACAAACAGTAACACTTTAATTTTTAGGTCATAAAGGCATGTGATTTACATATTATATATTTATATATATTTTTAATTTATTTAACGTAATTTAATATTTTTAAGTCATTGAGTTTTGTTTTTGTCATTTTTATAATAGTCATGTTATTTGTTTAAATTTTAATAAAATCCTTTTAAACATAATTAAAAATATGGTTTAAAATAGTTATAATTATAATTATATTGCATTTATAGCAGTTTAGACCCGAATAAGCTAATTTTAGTTTTTACAAAAATGAAAAAAAAAAATCTCTTATCGTGTTTATCATTAATCATAATGGTCTTGTTGGTGCACTTGGCACTGCATAGATGCCTACAGATAGAATTCAAGATACTAGAAAGAATAAAAACAAAACATCAATTACATTGAAAAATGTCTAAGGCCCGGCTATAATCATTCTTATAAAATTTTAGGAATTATTTGTTTGCTCCGGATTAGTATTCATTTAGACTACTTAGTGTACATTGTGATACATATTATAGATTCTCCATCCTACTATACTGCAGCATCAGAACGATACCCACTTCACACTTGTCCACTTTTTAACATTGTTATACATTTATATTATCTATCTAATCTGAACTGTCATCCAAAATACATTTCAAAATGTTAAATGTTTAGTGTCCATATATTTTCAATGTATCTATCTATTTAATATAGGTTATTTTACTTAGATTTTTAGAATTTAATAATATTTCACGTAGAATATTGTAAAGTCAATATTTATTTTATTTTATTTTTATTTTTATTTTATTTATTCTAACCAAACATATATACATTTTTCATAATATTTAAATAAAGGGTTACTAAACCCTATAAGCTATGACTTGTGGTGGGGTTAAAAACTTAAAATGTTTATAAAATTGTTATTATTTGTTTTCTCAATATTGTGGTTACATTTATAATGAGCTCGAGATAGATGTTATCTAAAATGCAATGCACAATATAATATGTTCAAGTTATGAGAACTAACTTTCTCATTATTTAACACCATATAGGCACTATAAATAATATCAATTATATAATAATATTAAATAATAATGCATTGATCTGTATGGTGTTTCAGCCGTAAAAAATAGAAATATTCATAATTCTATGGGATAATATTTTAACCAAATGGATACCAAATATCAAGGTTTGATCTTTGAGATAAAAATGAAAATGTTCGATTTTATTGTCAGTTCCAATTATCGGTAATTGTTTTTTTCTTATTTAAATTCAAAGTAAAAAATCTGTTTTATTATTTTATGATTTTTATTTTGTTTTCATAACATCGATTTAACTGTTTTATGATTTTTACTCGTAATAAGATTTTTATAAATTTTTTTTTTCAATTGAAAATATCAATTTTACATTCTTATGATTTTAATTTTGATTTCTAACTATAAGAAACCTGTTGTTGTACGCGTAATACACATTATATTACGAGCGGTTATGAAAAATGGTCTTGTTTTTTAATTATGGAAAAATAACTAAAATCATTATTCTCAATTATAATTTCGTACAAATTTGAACTTGAAATATATATAAAAAAACTTGTTTATATAATTTTTAAATTTATTGTTATAGTATGGAATACTTATGACTTATGAGAAACCTTGTTTTTTTTGTCATTTCCTTAGCTTTAAAAATTGAAAATGTCATAAATTTTTAACTATAAAATAATTATCAATGTTTCATTTGAATTATAAATGCCTATAAAAATTATATAATATATATATTTTTTGTTTAAGGTAGAAAATTTATGAAGAATCTTGTACTACATTTTTAAAACTTAGAAACAAATAAAAAACATTTTATGCAGAGGCGTATTTAGGCACAGGCCCTATAGGCCCGGGCCTAGAGCGGCAACATTGGAGGGCGGCAAATTTCAACAATTTTTTTTTACAAAATTAGAAAAATTATTTTTCATTTGATGAAATCAAACTTAACTAATTTTTGTTCGCTCAAAATTAATCATATATCTACATATATCTCAATGTATCTTTTTAATATAACATTATAATATAATAAATTGTATATTTAAAATTTAAATACGTTTTAGAAATAATTGTAGGAAGGATGAAGGGGGAGGAAGGCGGCGAAATGGAAAGTGCCTAAAGGCGGAAAAACCTTAAATACGCCACTGATTTTATGAGTATTCGATGCCGACAATTTTTGATGACGAATTCGATTCCGATGTTGGCTTATAAATTTCGTCAACTGTTATGTCAAGACTTAATCAGTGGTATACTGGTACCAGGGTCGCATGAAGTTCTATGTTGGTGGTAGAGGCCGTCGATAAGCTGTTATTCAACGCTCCAACTGAATAGATATTCAACAGCCACCACATCATGTATTCCTGTTACTTATATTCTGATCTTTAGCGGAATAATAACGTTTAAAACGCGTTCACAATGTTCATTCACAATATACAATTGAGTCAAAACGTACTGGTGGCTTTTTTTTTAGTTCTCAAGTAATAAAACATATTAGCCTTTTGGATACTTACTAAAGTAAATCCTTATTATATTTATATCAAACGATGATATCACGATTTTTTTATAGTTACGAACTGAATTAAAAATTAAAAATCTCCTTGAAATTATTACTACAATAATTAACAAATAAATTGTTAGTAAAAAAAAAAAAAACTCATCAATTACCATGATATGAACACAATGTTATCGATCAATTTTCTATTTACCTACTTCCTATGTCGAATTAAATAAAAATTATAAATATCTATATGTTAACGGGACCAGATGAGCCAATCTTACTACCTTAGTATCTCACACAATGACAATAAATCTTATATATGTTTTTAAACACCTTATTTTCTATCAAATAATATCAAGAGTTCAATCTTATAAAGTCATAATCCTAGTTATGTACTTTTACATGTCAGTTAGAGTGTGCATAAAGTTTACGAATACTATTAAATGTCATACTTATACTTCAATTATAAATAAATAACACTCTTAATTATTATTATTATTAAAAATATCTATGTAATAAATATCAATAGATTTGAATAGGAGCAGAATTGCAGAATTAAAAAAAAAAAAACAAAATATAAGTTATTTCTGTTTACCTATAACATATTAACAATTTAAATAACATATTAAATTGTTGATTTTTAAATTTTAAATCAATTTTTTGAATAATTTACTAACTCGGACAGTTTATAAAACGATTATTATTTGGTATACATTATCGGTTTTAATTTTTTTCGATTTTAATATTACTTTGAACATCATTCATATTATTCGATGTTGATTTATTAGACGATTTTTAACAATTTTTATTGATACTTAAAATCGATTTAAAGCCCTGCTAAATAGTAAATGTGTTCATTCCTAGGAAGTAGGTACGTAATAAAAACCGTTTTAATAATAAATACCTTTGTTCGTGAAATAATATGAATTTCAAATTTTCAATTGGTGACCTAAATATCGGTAAATAATAAGTATTTTAGTTTCGTTGAGCAATTTTTACAATACAGTAAAGTTGTGGGTTGAACTTTTTAACTGTTTCTACATTTTGAGTAGGTACATCATTATCAATTAAAACAAGAAAATAATTTTTTGTTGTTGTTATTATTAGACTAAAATTATTGTTTTACCTTTTAAGGTATGGCAAAGTTAACATTCTGTGTTAATTCCTGTTATTGTTGTATACCTGTTAGAAAATAATAATGTTGTAAGCATAAAGCATAAAGCATAAATAGCTAAATAAGTAATTAAAAAAAAAATTCACAAATACCAAAAGTATTATGAATACATTTATTCTATTTTTTAGTTTTAGCCTTGAGCCTTTTTCAAGTAATATAAATAAATTATTAAATAATATGTGTGTAGTACTTATATCATAATAAATAAATAAACACGCCTAAATAATTTAAATTTAACAAATATTCAAAAAAATTTATTAAATATAAAAAACTATGACTTGTAACTACCTACTTTATATGGATATTTGTTTTATCTATGCTAATGGATAGGCACACAGGTGTTCATTTATTTCAATGTATTTATTATCTAAATATTGCATAATTTATTTATTTATGTATTTATGGCCAAATGCTAGGTAGGTACCCTACCAACTTCCCAAGGATATTTTAAAATCATTTTGGCGTTTATTATTTAAATTATTTACAAACATTTATAATTTTTTTACTACCTATAAATTATTATGCAAAATAAGTAATGATAAAATACTATGTTACTTACAGTTTTTAAACCATTATATGCCTGTGTAATATTTTATTTGAATATTAAGTTAATTTGCACTCAATTGTATCGATTTTAAGAAAAATCAAAAATCAACTCATATATTTTTACTTTAAACTAAAATGTATAGTTTACTAAACTCAAAATTGAAGTATAGGATCGACACGATATTTCCGTTAGGTAAACAGATATTTTGTTTTCAAAAAACTTGTACAACTGTAATACTATAATGTCTGGTACTCTGATGCCTATAACATTTTATCAAAAGGTCATTTTACAGTTGTTGTAATATTTAAGAAGACACTACTCCTGCATTTGTTGTCCTCATTTTACAAATGTACGAAATACCAAATTTGCATTTACTAGCTTCAATAATGTGCTGATGGTTTTGATATTAGAGTGAATATTGGCATATTATCAAACCTTTAGGTAAGAATATTGTCCATGCTTAAGCGTCGGTAATTTTTTCAGTATTTTAAGTTTCAAGCGAAAAATAGGTATGTGATATATTGTCACATATTAAAAATGCTCATATATCAGTAGTAACTGATCAAATTTTTTTCCACGATAATGTTCTTACCTAAAAGTTCGATAAAAGTTCAATTTAATCCAACATCAAGACTAACAGCACACTATTGAAACTTACGTATCAATGAACATTTGGTATGTTATACGTTTGAAGTCGGAGACAACGTAATATGCATACGACGTCCTCTTTTCATCAATCTCATCTTCTCGAACGAAATAAGCTACAGAAAAAATGTTGATAGATGGCGCTTGGTATTACGATAACATACAAAATATAATAATTTTTATTCCGTTTTACCGAGGTAAATGATAATCTTTACTCCTGTAAAATTTTAAAATTACATGATACGTATAATATATACGTATTGCATACTAAAAAGCAGATGTGATCATTGCAATCTTTACTGATCAAATTTTACTTTGAAACAAACGAGATAATATTATATTATGTGACACCGAAAACATCAATTATATTGTAATCGTAAAATATTATAAATTCATAACATAACGTTTGAACTATAAGCTTTTTAAGCGCTAGGAATTCATCATTAACTTTTAGTATCAATACCGTAATTTAAACTTGACGAACAGGGCCGTATTAAGGGACAATGTATGGGGGAGCAAACATAAATATGACGCCCCTAATTCAGTATACGCCTTTTTTTACAAGTAAATAACCAAAAAAAAATTTTCTCGCTACGCTCGAACAAACATTAATACTTACAAAAAACTTTATGCTTACCTAATAATTAGTCATCTACTCTTCCTATTGTCTTATACTATATATTTAAACACATGAACCAGATACAATTTATACATATTAATACATTATTACATATACTACATGTCTACATATCATTATTAATTTCAAACTCATGTCTCTTGGTATCTGGTATATTCTATACCTAGCTATGAATTATTGTAATGATAAACGACCAAAGAAATAGGTATACTATGTTTAAAATTTTAAATATTATATAACAATAACATTAATTATCCTAAAAATTTACAAAGTTCAAAACTTTTGTGATTTCTTGTATAAATATATAGTATAGATACAAAATATGATAGGAAATTAAAATACACAAATAAATACATCATGTCTTTAAATTATTATTATTATTATTGTTTGCTTTATTTAAAGTTTTTCTTGCGAATTTTTACAGATAAAAATGTTTGAATAATATCAGACCACTCTATATTTCTAAGAATATCATTTTCAATACATAATAGCGTCAAGGAAGAAGTTTTGTCTTGTGAAAGTGTTGATCGTAGGTAATTTTTAATTCTTTTAAGGACAGAAAATGATCGCTCACCACTTGCATTAGAACATGGCATACATGCATATATTCTTAAGACAATTAAAACATTTGGAAAAGTTAATGCCAAAGGGGAGTTGGATAGTTTTTGGAATAAACCGTTTATTGTTAAATCTTCTTTTGAAAATATACAATAATACCTATATATACTAATTTAATTTTAGAAATTATTAAAAAACTTTAAAAAGCGTTCCAATTGAGACCAATTGGCAGTATTATATTTATATAATTAAATAATCAGTTACTTTGTAAAAATACAATTGAAACAATAGTTATAAAATATACACTTACCTTTAACTTAAAATAGTTTTCTAATTTCTCCGTTTTTTTGATCAATTGTTCTTCACGTTCTTTTTTTTCTTTAGATATTCGTCTATATTGGGAACCGCTTAACCTTTTACGTTTTAAGTTATTAGGCATTTTAAAAATATTTTGATCGTACGGTTTATTAGTATAACACGTGATTAATAAACGTAACAGTACGTTATCACTATTCACTACACTGACTACACTGTCGTCTGTCGAGATCGTCAACTACTCACTACTCTACTCGTCTATCAAGACTATGATATTATTATTATAACGATAAAAGTTTTAACAATATTGAATATTATAATCGAACAACAAGCTACAGATTTGCAGTATTGCAGTAGTAGGTACAATGGTACATGACAATATCGAATGCGGGTAGCTCCGTGTCCCGGCGGTTATAACATGTCTATATATATATATATATATATATTAACTATTTATTATAACTAAAATAATTAATATTTATTCTACTAAATATTTTTTTTTTATTATATTACAAACAACATTATCGACTTTTTTTTGCCGCCCTTAAATATTTGGACGCCCCTGCCGCCTGGAGCATCTGCTCCTTTTGCCCCCCCCTTGATGCGCCCCTGTTGACGAATAAATTAACTATTAAGCATAAGTTCAAACTAATTAAACTTTTTCTTTTAAATTGTTTTTAGTAATTCTCTACTAACTTCTAGTGACATAATTATACATTTTTTTTGCTTTAAAAAATACTATAATAGAAAACAATATTATGGTGGCAAGTGATATTGCATTTTCTGAGTAATAAAATCTATTTTTATATGCGTTTGTCAAATCATAGCTATAGTTAAAAAATTATAAAATGTTTTGTTTTTATACCTAAGGATTGAAAATGTAAAACAATGCTTTTTATAAGTATATCATACTGTACCCAAAAAAATCTTAAAAGTATATAAACACTAATGTAAAAAAAGTTACAATTTTGACAAAATTAAATATTTTAACGAAAAATTACGATTTTAGTTATATCCTAGTAATTTAAAAATATAATTCTTGTTTTCGTAATTGAAACTTAATTTTAAAGTGTTTAATACAAATTATTTCAAGTTTGGTTAGGCAATTATAGCGTTAGGTACCTACTATGATTGTAGAGGACGTGATACTCGCATGGGTTGTGTCTCCGTCTTACAAGTGCGTAACATAGATCATTTTATGCTCAGTAGAACTCGTGTATCTCTGTTAGTTTAATATTTAGAGTGAATTGACCTCTAATAAAATGTAAAAGTAGTATTATTATCTACACAAGCTCATAGGCTTTTTTTTATAATATTTTGATTTTAAAGCGAGTAATTAGTATTTTAAAATATGATAAAAACGTGTTCTACTGAGCGTAAAATTTGCACTTGTACGTACGGTAACCGTACTAATTGTAAATCATTTTAATGAGATGGGCTGCAGGTTTATTGTTAATTTTTTCTATCAATATTTGTGTAGACCCTAATACATAAAGAACTATTTTTTTCAATACGTCAATATTGCAGGGTGGACTATCATCCAATCCATATATCATACTTATAACAATAATTACATTTGTAATACCTACGTTTAATTGTTGAAGAAATAGTAAATTTCATAATTTTTCAAAAATCAGTATTTTCTGATATAATATTGCCTATCTCGGGTTGGTAAATTAAGGTGAAATCTACGTACCTATAATATCTATGCCTGTGACGTGCGTAACGCACAAATATTGACGTTTTGATATGTACCATGTACCTATCTATACATACAGGAATAAACGTTTGTATTTATTTATTTACTTTTTTTTCGCTTCACGTACGAGTTGTGTTTCACGGTTTGTGCACGTATCTCCCCCTAAGCTCTTGCAAACTCGAAAATCGTAATATAATATATTGCTTCGAATGTCTCGATACACGTTCGTCTGCCAAACTGGTGCAGAAAAACAAATAAATAATAAAAACACATTTAAAACGGAGAAAAATAACGAAAAAGAAAACCGAATATGCGTGTTTCTCTGTACAATATTGTATATTTTCTCAGTCCTCACAAGTCACAATATATAATATTATATTATATGCGCAATGTACATATTATTATTATTACATACTCAGTATTCACATGTAAAGTTATTGCGTGGGCGCCGTATGTATTGTTTAATATATTATTTTTATTTGTATTCATCATGAAACGCACGACTTCGGGGAAAATATCGTTCATTTCAAACAGATGGGGTTTCAATTACTTGTAAAACTGCGAAATTCAAACGACAGGTAGTCGCCGTTTATCATGTGAATATATTATTACACGTCATTATAATATATGTATATTAATATCATAAATGTAAGCGTAACTATTACATTTTAATTTTGAAACGAATTCAATTTTTGGAATTTTTTGTTATTAACCTTACAAAGTATCGTACTATTATCATAAGCTACGTTTAATGATATACAATTTACCAATTAATGTGGAAAAGTATATAACACCAAAAAAATATTTCTTTCTATTTTTATGGAAGATGGCATTGCAGGTTTGTTCATAATATTTCATAGATACTAGTCATCGGGCATCGAAGCATTATTAGGAATTAGACGTTTAAGTTGATTTATTTATACAAGTTTATAATACTTAATTATTAATAATTTTAAAAGAAAAATGTTGGGTTGTACTACTGAGTTTCCCATTATTATGTAATGATAATATTCTATTGCAGTCATTGGGCATCGGAGCATTATTAGTAATTAGACGTTTAAATTAATTTATATCCATAAACTTAAATTAAGAGCTTCAAACTTGAATCATAAACATTTTTAAATATTAATATTTTACATACTCCAAATTCCAAACTCACTTAAAAATTAAAATATCATAAAAAAGTGTAAGAACACAGATGTTCTTACCTAAAAATGTGATAATATGCCCATTACCCATTCACTCTAATACCAAAACTAACAGTGCACTATTGAAGTGACGTATCAAGAATTTTTTTTTGTGGTTAGGTTACAAAAAATCTCGTCAAATGTTATCTGAAAATGGTTGATTAATGAAAATTAGGTTATTATTTAACAATTTTTTTTGGTTTTTTCTTTGATCTTGAATTTGTTCACGTTTTTATCGGGGTGGTAATAATATTCAGACAATTACTTTTGTACCTTAGACTTTTTAAATCCTTTAAGACTTTAAATCATGTGCCTTTTGGTTTAAAAATATTTGTTCTAATTTTGTTTTAAATTATATTATTTCTTCAAATAATTCTCTGAATTGTGCAACGTACTGTGATATGATAAAATATGTCTTGTGTCTTTACCGACAACACTAGTTTCGCTGTGCACTGAGCAGATGCCAGATTAGCCGGCAGAAGACTTGTAGCTCTAAAAAAGCTCTAAATATGCAAGCACTTAAAAACATCATAATATGCACTTTACATTTTTTTTTTTTAACACGAATGTAAGTACATTACGCAGAACTGACTGAGACTACAAATACTAAAATATTGATCATTACCATGTCTAGAAACGTTTTATAAATAAATCCTAATCGAATAAAAGCCCGCGTGGTGCGCACAAAGCTGTAGTGGTGATGTCGTATAGGTATATAGTGTACGACGTTAGACTGTTATCGCTTCTAGGAAAAATGTATACCCGTGGACAGTAAAAAGCCATATTATACGACTAAAATTAAAAATAAATACATTTTTATCCAAACGTTTTTACTGTATTGTTTGAAATAAAAATGTCACAGTGGAAAAAATTGATTTAAGTTAAATATGTATCAAAAGGTATAAAATAGCGTATAAAAGTGTGAAATATACCTTAAAAACCAGAAAAACGCAAAATATGCATTTATATGCACAATAAAATTTTAAAACTAACTTTGTGAAAGCCTGAAATGTATTTGTATCGTACTCTGCGATTTTTGTGACTGAGTAAAACAAATATGCAAATGCTTCTAGTCCTCTGCCCTAGTCATGACATACGATTGCATAACATTGCCTAAAGATCTAAAGAAAGGTCAGTAGTAATAAAATTGTGTTGTTATAATATGCAATCTTAACATAATAATCCACAGGTATTCTCTAAACGTTTTTTTTTTTTAAACGTTTTCAACATTGACCTGATGATCTTTGTCAACGTTGTTGACAATAAGGTTAATGACATCTTCATTGTTGACGTTTTGGCATATAAAATTATAATTATTCAAAATTCCGTTCCAAACTTAAAATACCTGTGCCCTTTGGGAGTCATACAATCTGGGACCAATCCATCTGCAGTTTTAGGTACCCGCTGTATATAATGAACGTTATAAATATTATTGTTCTTACGATACTCAGTTCTCACAATTTTCCGGGTTCGGTCACGTGAAGAAATGTTACGCACTGCGCGCGGCATCGGCGATGACGGTCATGCCAAAAGTGAAGGGCAGACGCATCGTCGGAGAGAGTTTTTTGCATCTTTTCTTTCTTTCATTCATTTTTTCTATCTTTCTTTATTATTATTGTTATTTTGCTCTGGCGAGAAAGCAATGTCAATGTCCTACATCGTGGCGGTGTTCGAGTAATACAAGTACTCGCGCAATTTCACGAGGCTGATAACCTCGACCGTGGCGCAATAGCCGATAATAATATAATAATATAACATACACACACACACACAAACACACATTATACGCAATATAACAATTATGCTCGGACGTCCGCGGGCAGAACGTATATCTACCTACATTACTTGAGGGCGGAGTTTTTTTTTTACCTTCCTCTTATACACTTTTCTGTCTCACTTGTGTTCCATATACGACTGCAAGCATGCGACATTATTTTTACTATCGTCGTAGTCGTAGTTTTTGTTATTATTACTACCTATATAGGAATACAAACACACACACACACACACTTTTGCATGTGAAAGCGCGTCATCCGGCACAGCCGTAATATAGTAGGCGTGATGAGTCTTTTCCATTAGCAGCCGTAATAAATAATAATATAACATAGCTACCTCATCATTATTATTGCGAAACATTTTCGTGGGCCACTGGCGTTCAAGAGCAACTGAGAAAAAAAATCCCGATCCAAATGTGTATATTATATACCTACTTAGTATATACCTACTTTAGTGTGTTACTTATACAGCCATACAGAGTGTCCCGTGAGGATTTACCTATTGAGATATCTCCCGAAATAATGGTGATATCGAAATTCTGGTTTTGTAATAAGACTCACAGGGATAAGAACTACAATTATTTTACATTTTAATGTTTAGGTAAAAAAGTTAAAAAATATATTTTCATATTTAATTATTACCAATAAAGTTAAAGACAGCCATTTTGTAAAGTTTATTTTTCTGAAAATATTGACGTTTCAAAATTGTATTTTCATTAATTTCCTGATTTTTAATATTTTTTTTTTAGTTTCGAGAAAAATTGTAAATTATTTAATACCATAATGTTATCAAACATGTGGCCCACCGCGGCGCGCATTCCCATACGGCCGGCCGAATATTTTCCGTGTTCCTATAATAGTTATAAATTTATAATCCATATTTTATTTCTTCAAACCTAGAAAAATGTTAAAATTTGGAAGTTCGTATTTTTTTATGGTAGGAGGACACCCATCAAATATAATATGCCATGTAAATTAAATCAGAAATGCATAAAAGAAATGCATTAAAGGATTACACTGGTATATGGTATATTGGTATGTCATGTGTTATTTTAATATAATATATAGCTAATATATACGTATCAATAAATTAAAGAAAAATTAAATTTAATATTAATGCACTACTTTATTTTTATTTTGCTCACTTGTATAGTTTTTATTCAAAATGTTCGTGACTACCTAGTATATACTGACTAATTACTAATTAGTCTTTGATCGGAATGTAAAACGTCCGTCGTCGTCGTCGTCGTCGTTGTAAATTACTTTAATTACCTATTTGAATTCCAATTCTAAATCGGCCCCCTCAATGATGGGAAGTTTTGGCGACACGAAATACCAAATGTGCATTAGATAAATGTTAATGTTGAAAAAAACAAATTAATTAATCGATAATTTAAACGCTACAACCCATAAAACGCGTCGTACGATAATGTTCCAAAATTTCAAAAAATACTAATCACAATTATTAAGAATTATATTTCATCAATACTAATATTTTTTTTCCCGCCGCCTATCACACACGTCACAAGTCACGTTTATGTACCTACTATTTATACATCGACCTATGACTATACAAACCGCTATACCTAAATCTACCAATCTACCTACTTAGCTAGCTACTCAACCGCCCACCAGAGGATTATCACTTCTATCATCGCGCACGGGCTGCCGCGGCACGACCAATCTATATATAAATATTATGTAAGTAACGGTAGTGTTGCGCATAACGTTGTAAAGCGTAATTATTATATTATATTCTTTATCTCTCTCTCACTCTCTCTCTCACACACATACACGCAGACACAAAAATACGTTTATGGGAACGAATAACCGTTTTTGTATTTTTGCGAATACGCTCAGATATGCGGTGCGCTATAGCGATCGTTCCGAATGCGACAGAGGTTGTCCATTTTTCTAAATATTACATTATTATTATGAGTATCTTCCTATGCATAGAATTTGTTGTCGACTGTTGTATTGCCCACAATACAATAAAAAACAATACAAAACTGAAGAAACAACAATGCTAAGTGCAAAACAGGCGAAAACAATTTGTATTGTTATTATCGTCGTTAATGGTTAATTGTAGGCACGCAAACCGAATACCCTGTATTTATTATTTATATTACACATTTTATATATTGGATAGGTTTGCATTTTATCCTTAAAATAGTCAAAACTTAAAATATGTACACACTATTCGAAACGTAGATTGCCTGGCTAGGAACATCTTGTGAAACAAAAAAAAAAAAAAACGCACTAAAATATTAACATAAAAATTATGATAATATTTAAGCTACCTATCGACTTTTGCAATTACCTGCAAATGCGAATAATATATCTGAATGGGCGAGACCGTTTTCGATCAAAAACGTACCCTTCCCTTTTCGGCCGATTCACTTTTCGACCAAAATCGTACCCTTCCGTTTTCGGCCGATTCACTTTTCGACCATATTTAAAAAAGACTGATTCCCTTTTCGGCCAAAACAAAAATTTATAATATAATATACGTAAAAAAAAAAAAATAATTGCTGCTACATAATGTAGTTTTTTATAAGTTGCATAAAATGTTGTAAAATAACAATATTCGTAAAAATACAATTCGCGACAAAATTATTTACAAAACGAAATTAATTTTACACACATACTAAAAATTATCGCTATTATTTCATTTATTTAAATTTTGAAGGTTTTTCAAATTGAATTCAAATGTCTTGGTACTATTCAGTACCAACTTATACTTTTAATAATTTGTCAAAATTACATAATTATATAATTGCCATAATTTTACAAAAAATTTTGTTTTTTGTCGTAAAGGGAATCAGTCTTTTTTAAATTTGGTCGAAATGTGAATCGGCTGAAAAGGGAAGGGTACGATTTTGGTCGAAAAGGGAATCGACCTTCTTTAAATTTGGTCGAAAAGTGAATCGGCCGAAAAGGGAAGGGTACGTTTTTGGTCGAAAACGGCTATGCCCATCTGAATATTGTGGAAAATGTGATACAAGTATCTACTATATAAAAACAGGTATAATTGTACTTACTAACATTAATCACTATATAAATATGCATATTGTTGTGCTTGGTATGGGATAAATTATACATTAAATAATATAATTATTTTATATTGAAACGTTAAATTTCGGCCTTCCTAATTACTAATTAGGAATTTGGATATGATCTAAAAAGTTGAAATTATGTCCCTAAATTAAGCATTTTTAGAACAAGAATGATTTTTTTTGTCAATTCATGAACTCTTTTGGGCTAGGTATTTGATAGGAATGTCCATTGATCATTATTGCCGTCTGGGGCGGTTGTAAACTTTTTCGATTTTAATAGAATTTTAATTCCCCCGATGGCAAGCTGTCACGGGTTTGCTCCAATGCTACCTGAATGGTCATGTAATCTTTCCCGGGTCTACAATACTTTCAGAGGTGTACTGGAGGGTGTCCGGCACAGTGGGAATACGGGCGGTGGTAAACTCTCCCGATTTTTAAAAATAGTTCACTCTCATGATGGTAAACTCTCCCGGGTCAAAATTATGTTTACCTAAAGTAAATGTGTAAGCTCTCCCGGGTTAATTTTATAGTTACCTGTAGGAAGTAGGTATATAAACTTTTTTAAAATCTGTATGTTCTTATTATCAAATACAATAATTTTAACATTTTTACGTATATTTTGTATTTGTAACTTATGTCATGATTATTATTATTATTATTGACTATTTTTAAAATAAACTTAAAATATGTAAATTAAATATATTTTATGATTTTTACTAGACCCGGGAGAGTTTACAAGTTTCCGTCAGGTAGTACTGGAGTAGACCCGGGAGAGTTTATCATCGGGAGAGTTTACAATCACCCGGGAATACGGGATTACCGGTCAAAATAGTGGTGGTATATAGATACAAAAATATAATTAAATAAAAATACAATTAAAATATTAAATTTTTAAAATACAATTAAAATACAAAAATACAATTATTTTTAATATCTTAAATTAATATTTTTAATTGTGATAATCTAAATATTAAATACTAAATAGGCGAAATTCAAATTAATTAGGCTATTAGGTAGGTAGGATATAGGATTTAATGTACTTAACATAATGCCTCCAGATTTTTTTGACGATTTCAAATCAAATCGAATTTTTTGCTCCAGAATAGTACTCTTATTGTAAACTCTGAGTACCGCTGACATCGTAAAAAAGAGATAAGAAGGATGACATGTTATAATATAATATTATATATATTAATATATATAACACACATTCAGTTCGCAAAGTATACATAATAATATATAATACGTAGGTACCTATTACTCTTTGGATTTAACGGAAAACTCTTTCTTTGATTTCCGTACATATTACTAAATGTGTGATAGAGCATTTATTTTTTGAATTCCAGCAATATAATGTGAAATATTCACTATTATTTAACATTTTATACTGATGACCTAACTTATCTAGTTACATTTTTTTCCAAACCACACACAATTGTTACGTATACGGTATACCATTAGTTACTTATAAGCACACACAAGGCCGTAGCTAGAGGAGTTTAGGATTCAGAATCCCCTTCCGTTATGAATAAATTACATTTGAAATTTGAAAATTTGCAAGTCAAAAAACATATTTGTACTATAAACTTTACCCCTTAAATATTTTTCTGGCTACGGCCTTGAGTATACAGCATTGTATAAATCCGTATATTTTATATTAATACACATTATATCCTATAAATGTAGACTAAAATTGAAAATTAAATTTTAAATGCTCTATTCTATAGAAATATTATCAGGTAATTTTTAGCTAACCTAGATGAGTTTTCGAATGAACGATCTCTATATTATAGAGAGTAAAGAGAGCTTTAGGTCTCGTATTGTATAATAGTTTTTATGCACTTAAAATGATAAGTTGCCTACCAATATTATCATGTAAAAATTTGAAGACTAAAAACATCGAAAGCGTTGCTTTTGATGACGTTTTACAAAAATCATACATATATTATATAGATCTTAATACGTGTTACAAAAATCAATTAAATAAAATAAAAAAATAAAATCCATTAAACAAATTTATTAACCAAGATTCATGTAGGTATATATTATAATTATTGTATTTTTTGTATTTATTTTTAACTTTTTAAGGTTTATAATTTTACGGACAACAAGCTCAGTAGACTGAAACTTAACAAAAATGTTCACAATATTATATCATAATATGGTTCCTATGGTGTTGTATAAGATAAAAAATAATTTGAACATAAATTTAAACGTCTTATTCACCAACGTGTTAAAAAGAGTTACTGTAAACGTCAAGCTAATAATATGAAACTAGTTTTGATAAAAATCTGAATTTGTGTGGTCGACACACTATATATGTTTTCATATTTGTGTAAATACTGTTTAGGTATAGTTATAGTACCTGCAGGTAACTGGTAGCTATATATTGACTTACTATGTATATATAATACGAGTATTATATATATAATATATATACCATGTATGTATAATATATATTATATATTATGTATATATAATAAATTCCTTAGTGTGTTAACCGACGAGTTGATTTTTTTATTATAATATAATATATAACATTTAAGTATTTGTACAATAAAAATGCACACCTCGAAAAATGCAAAACTAGCCCTCTGGCCCTCCGGTCAATAATTATTAGTATAAATAACCTAATGGCAGGAAATGTATTCTATTAGGAATTTTCGACAAACGGAGCTATTAGTGAATACATTAGACAGATCGTTTAGCTGAAGGTACTAATATCGGTTATTGTTGTATTTTTCCTTTATCGATAAATTGAATACTAATGGCAAGAAACGTCGGTGGCGCCATTGTAACCGTATGTATCCTATTGTTAATACGTCTGAATACGTGAGAGATGGCTATTAAGTGAATGCGATTATTAAGATATTTGTTAATTGGTTAAGGAAATATCTACTATACACTTTTATACTCCTAATGACAATACGGTGGTTTTGTGCTGTGCGCAGCTATTAGTAGGCACCTACAAATATTTATTTTGCAGTTTTATGCAAAGCGAACGAGTGGTGGACTATATATTATAAGTATTCCTAACACATATAAATTTTAAATAATATATAGAGTGTATTAACGATAATATGCCGTTGATGGGAACGTGAGTGATAACGTATTGATATATGATAACAGGTGATAACTGAAAACAATTATAAAATATATGTGTTGGTTAGGTGGGAAGCTCTAGGAGGAGGGGGTAAGTGTGGAGGATGTGGGAACATGGGTAGGGGTTGGGGGAAATATATGCCACGCGACCTAAATGGTGAGGGTGAGGGTGGCAGGGCTAGAGGATTAGGTGTTTTTGAATCCGCGTATGCGTACGTGACGACTGACGAGTAGTACCAGAGGGCCAGCTCTGGTCTATATTTTTTTTTAATAAAAATAATCAAATTTGTAGTTTGAAATTTTGTGGAAAATCTTGAATAAATTACTTTGCGTTTTAATTAAAGGATGTAGCTAGCGAACAAAAATAACTGAACATTTAATTTAGTTACTCTGCAGTGCTCCTGCGTTCTTACTTCTCCAAGACATGTACCTACTGACAGCGATATAATATACCTACTAAATGGTTAATATTATAACGATAAAAATTAATAAATATTTTGTTGTGTTCAAAACATCGATATTAATAAGTAATAAGTAATAATAATAATAATAATAATCAAATAAATCAATAATCGTGATCAAAAATTGTTTAGGTTACCGGAATTATTATAAAATGAATAAAAACTGTGTAATAAAATGATTGTTACATGTGTAAATTATATTACATATTATTATAACGGTTTACATTGCTTTTATTAGGTTAGGTTAGGGTAAGTATGAGAATCTACCTATAATATATTACGTCGTAAGGTAAGATATTGTATTGGTTATTTCAACCGTAATATCGAGTCTTACGATTTTTAAAACCGTAATCAGATCATTATGATATATTTTATATACGACATTACAATATCGTGCAAGTGGCTAAACATATGATAGTGCGAATTGCACTACCAGGGGCGAACGCAGGAAAAAATTTCGGGGGGGGGGGGGGGGGGGTTGAAAAAATTTAAAGTAGGTATTCATAAATATCATATTATTCATACTGTATGTCTGTATTACACTTTTCTATATTTTATTTTAGTCACTTATACTATATACATAAATACATAATACATATATAATATACATGTTCCATAATAATATAATATCATAGATAATAATTAATAACTAATTATTATAATTTGTAGGTTAGTGTAGGTTAGTTGTAGGAATTTCCGGTAGACGGCAATTACACTCGTTGTCTGTCTACATTACGTACATCATCGGATTGGCGGTCTTCGATGTCGATCAGTTTTAATAAGTTATAACATACTGTCATACTCACTTCGAAACTGCATTATCATACATTTTATTGGTGATTTTACTGTATCCATTAATTTACAAACCACGGGAGAAGGGAAACTTTTTAATAACTAATAATTTTTTTTAATTTTTTTGAAATGTTATGAGTAAGACACTAATACATTTGTAGGTCAGATAATTTATTTTTTGTACCTACTATTTCGGTGGGTGTTTAAACCCCTAAAACCCCCCTGCGTTCGCCCCTGTGCACTACACAAACATCATAAATAATGCGTTTCGCGTAGAATGTTAATCGGATAATGTAATATTGTGAATAGTACCTATATGTACTGTATAATGTTATAGGTATTTAAATATACAACTGTCCGACAAATATGATAAATCGGGTAAGATAAAATACTCTTGTATTTTACTATATTGTCCGTTGCAGGCATTGGTGACTAACTGCAAGACTTAAATAAAAATCATAACGGGTCATAAAAATATAAATGTAAATGGTCACCACTCATAACAATATTCTGAGAAATCACCGCCGGCGTTATTGAATTGGCTCCCAAATACAAGTAGTGAATTTTTTACCCTCAATTAGTACCTCTGATTTCGCTCCTAAGAATTTACTATTGCATTTGGATTTCTACCGTTGTATTTCAAAAATATATTGGTTACCAAAATGCTGTTAATAATTAATTTAAAGTTGGGTTTTATTTCCTAGAATAGTTGACGTCACATATACTCAAAATTACCAAATTAATTTATTAGGATTTTTAATTTTAATACAATATAGTTTAAGGTATCGCATTAGTAATTTTACATCGTTACATTGAAAGTTATACCTATATCTAATTTAGATTATTTTAGATTATTAATTACAAAGTTCTCACAAGAGAGGAGAAAAATGAAAGCTCGAAAATAAATAAAAAATTAAAACAGAAAATATATTTGAGTGCGTAATTATAAAATTAATAAATATATATATATATATAGGTATATAATATTACTTAAATAATTAAGACACAAACCAATATTAACCCTGAGCGCGTGGTTTAAATTTTTATTAACAAGTTAAACAAAAATATTATTGCAAATTATTTGTCAAGGTCTATACTATTATTGACTAATATAGATAATATAATATAGACCAATGATAATCAATTATTGTAGTAGATTATGACGATTAGGATAACAATACTAAATTCATTAATATTTATGAATAAATAGTATAGGTATATCCAGCGCTTAGACTGCATTTGAGTGCAAACTATCAGGTTAGATACCTAACCTTTTTTTTTTTTACATAGTTATCGGTAGCTAAGGATGGAATCAACCTTTCAGTCGTTTCACTCCTTCACTGCCATAATTAATTGATAAACAAATTATGATATTTTATAAATAAACAAAATTACTTAGGTAGTATTTGTTATAATTTTGGGGTGTCTAATATCCCTGGGGTGCACTCAGTCATTAATATATTAACTGAACTAATTTTAATTAATTTTATTTAAATTGTTGATGTTGGGCCGGTTGTTTTCTGCGCTCTTCTGCTTTTTTGCGGCTCAGTATTTGTTAAATTAAGTCGCTCAAGATGTTCCAGTTTTCTCTAGAAGTCAGCATGGTTTCGATCAGGGTCTCTGGTCCTAGTCTTTTGCTTAGATGCTTTTCGGTGGTATTTCTCTGACTGTACCATTGGTCGCATACAAACACTGTGTGGAACGCGTTGTCAATGGGGTGCTCACAGTACCAGGACTGAGAAGCACCGAGCTTTACGAACCTTTTTAGGTAATCTGCAAAGCAACCATGCCAACTTAGTTTCTTCGTGAGGCGGAAGTTTACCTCTCCGTGTCTGCGGTTGATCCATTGTTCGATTTCTGGGATTAGGCGGTGAGTCCACCTGCCGCTCTCGCTGTTGTTCCACCTGTTTTTCTACTCTACCATGATGTCGAATTCTCTTGGGGAAGGACTCGGGTTTCTTCGTGCCTCATTATAAAGCTGTTTTCTGTCTATGGATAGTAGGTCCAGAAGAGCGATCCCAACTCCAGATGCGTCTCTGGATACCGTATAGTAGGCAGAGATGACCCTTAGGCACATGCGTTTTATCTGGACTTTGCCGAGTTCTGTCCATCTTGTAGTGCTCATGTCCTGCGCCCAGAACAGTGAGCCATTTATCATGAGTTCATGACCAACAGGGCAACATTGCTGGGCAGTTTGCTCTTAGTTGGTTTCGCTGCGCTTAATATGTTCGGTAAAATTTTTGTTAATTCTTAAATGACCTTCCCTGTTTTAGCTGCCATGGATCTGGCCATCACCGCGTGAGACATATACAAAGTGTAACAGATAGAACTGACTTTTGGAATAACTTTTTTTCAAATTAATATATTTTATTTTTATTTTTTTCATTAAGAGACAATAGCGCTTTATGTATAATACACTTTTCTTATTATTTTTTTTACTGAAAAAAAATTTATTTAATACATTTTTTTGGATAAATTGAAAATAGCCTATTTGTGAATTTGGTAATAAGAACAATTTTGATGGTAAAAAGTTGTTACTATTATTATTATCTACCTCGCCTAAGTCAAGTAGTTTATTTTTTAGAATTTTTTAAAATTAAATATTTTTTTGGTTAAATCATTTGGAACGTAACAGCAATTACATTTAAAAAAATATGATTTTTGAGAATTGGCCGACATGAATATATTTCTTTAATTATTTCTTATTAAATATAATATTAACAATTTTCGTCATACGTTTAATGAGCATAATTTTTTTTTTGTCAAGTATTTTTGTTACACTGTATTTTAACATTTATTTTTCTGACTTGACTGCAACCGTTAGGGGTTGAGATGCAAGTGTGATTTGATATTTTACTTAAAAATAGTGCTAATTTAATATTTAATAACGCACTTTTCATATTCTATCAATACATATTATAATTTCATAATGTTCGTGGTTTTGAACTTATATACATACAATATTAACAACCAGATACAAATGTATTCAATTAAATTCCTATTTTACATTTGCCCAGATAAATTTTCATACTTCGCTTACTTTTTTCCCACAGCTCAACAGTTATTCAACGATTATTATTATTTTTTATACAATAATCGAAAATCATTCTAAAACTGATTAAGAACGGGATAGTTGATTGCCTGAGCCAAATATTAGACTATTCTGATAATTATTATTATACTAAAACGTTATGTACTTATATCATATGAGTAAAACATTTCACATAGATGAAGTTAATCGAAAGATTCGTCATTTATAAGTCTCATAATGTAAACCATGTGACACAAAAAAATTCAAGTGTCCGTTTCACAAAAACATACATAGGTACCTAATGAAGCAATTCCGTTTCGCGCAATGAATTCAATGACTAATACTAAACAGATTTGGCAATGTTAAAGACGTTTGTGAACTTGACTACGATTTAACGTGACATTTATGACGTACATAGTATATACACATATATTATATAACAATAACTGAGATCTAAAAACACGACGACCACATCGTCGAATAGTATTCAAACAGTTTTATTCATGATTTTATTTATATTAATGTTGTTTTTTCCTGCAATAGTTGTTAAATGTTACAAAATTGAAAATGCTTAAGGAGAAGCGATACCCTATACCCGTATTTAATATACTATCGTCTGTATACGTCTACGTAACAATGAAGTAACAATGCACGCAAATCGATAGGTTGTAATATTGCATAAAAAATATAAAACTAAAATTGTAATTATTTTCCGCTTCCAATTTGGTATCTATTAATTATTATATATAGTACACAAATATTATTTATCTATATAGCATATAGTATACGCCACAGTAATTTTAATAATGCGTAGTGGTGAATAATGCACATAGTGTCTTGCTTTATTGTTTGTTAGATAAACGTAGGCAGTACACTGCCATAATTAATAATATGATCCCTCATGAGTTACAAACGAAAAATCACATGGCAAATAATCTTCATTAAGAAAACAACACAATTGTTATAATTATAATATTACAATAACCATCACATATGATATTTGTAATGTTTGGTAGGTATATAATTTTTACCGAGCTTAGATTATATGGAAACAAGCCATGATAGTTATCTTTGAGATGTATATTATGAACATACAGTGTGATCACGATATTAGGTACCACTGAATATCTCAGCTGGGTGACCTATTATTGAAATGGGGTTTTCGGGAAGGTTTGAGTGTACTCAAATACATATTTTCAGAACAATTTAAAATTTTTAGTTTTCTCGGTATCTTAGTAAATCATATGATTTGTAGACAAGAACTGTAACATTTTACACCGACGTGGATAGTTTTTGAAATTTGACTATTTGAGTTTAGATTTCTAATAATATTACAGGTTATAGGTTATAGGCTATTTTACCCGTAACATGTACCTATAATACAAAATATATAAATTATAGTAAGATATGGTCAACGAGACAAGGAATACTTACGGCTGCACCCAGTGATAATACACATAGGTACCTACATATTTGTTTTTTGTATCGAAACTAGGTTACTATAAAAGGTCGAAAAACAACGAAAAACATATTATTATTATTTTAAAGTTCCAGGTATTTTCTGGATAAAATTCGAAATTTGAAAAATTTGTTAAATTTTTTTTATCAAGTTTTTACTTTTATGGGTAAATACACCTATGATCATATAAAAAACGCTATAATAACCGTTGAAATAAAATTGACGAAGTTTATCGAATGAAATTATCCACTTTATTATTAGAGTTCGTAGAGATATTACACAAGTATCATATTATGTGATTTGTTTGTCATTTTACAGGTAGGTACGTATAAAGAATTTGTATGTCTATCTACATTATCATTTTTTTTCGCATTGATCGATTAACGGGCGTAATGTATTTATGCATACAGTTATACATAAATACATATGAGTGTACATATTTCAGTTTGTGTATTAATATATATATATATATATTTGTTAAAGATGTCTTCTCAATAATATTATATTATGATAAATGATTGATTGATTTGGGTGCCAGTGTGGTATATTCTTTGATAACTTGTGTAAATGCTTTTTAAACTCATTAAACGCATCGCATACTATAGACGTAGCCACGTAGGTATAAAATATCAACGAAATGACGAATAGAATGGACGTCTACGTATACACTATATAGGTATGCAATTATAGTAGCATAATAATAAAATGGTTAAAATTTTTATTCAAGCTCCGGGATTCATAATTTTAGTATTCCGTTTGTAAATGGTATTATTAAATTAAATCCTATTACTCTCCTTAAACGAATATGATAATACATCGTATACCTAACTACATTAATATATGCGATTATATAAATGGCAATCAGTAATACTATTTATAATCATTGGTAGTTCGTATATTTTAACAACAAATTTGAATCATTTGGTTTAATACGAGTAGGTAGGTATGTTATAATTATTATTTTACGACTCAGTTGTGACTTGTGGAAATCATGTTTTTTCTAAATATCCTTTTTTATTCAAAACAAGCATGACGTGTACGGCGTACCATGTACCTATATCTACGCAATTATAATAAGTTATCAATAGTTGTAATAATCAGTTTACGTTATTATGCAATATTGTTTAAAAGATTGAAGTAATATAATATCATACCTACAGATAAACAGTAAAATGTTTATTTATTTATATATTTAGTATAATATTGTAATTAATACCTTTTAGGTTATTATACTTTAATAGTTTAACTTATATTCATTATAAATTGAGTATGTATACGTTTGATAATTTCGTAAATATTATGTAGGTACCTACTTTAGGTACAAATTTATTGGAATTTATTCATGAATATATTTTATAGACTAATTTTCAAATTTTTTAGAAGAAATAAAATGAAATTTTAAATATTTTACCATTTTCCAAACATTTAGTATTTATCTAACTATATTTTTTTTTTTACTGTGGAGTGTGAATTGTAATTGTAAAATTTAAAAATAAGCCTTACAAATCTCGCATAATTATATGGGGACTGGAGCGTGATATGTTTTAAGGAGCAATATTTAGGCATTTCATTTGGCATTTTATATTTTAGCTTTCTCACTGTGTGAGAAGTAATTGAATGTATTTAGTGTATGTAATTCGTAACATTCGCTATCGAGAATCAGACACCGACGGCTTATCATCTGCATATAAATTTTCGTAAGTCTAGGTACATATCAATCATACATATTTTCATCAAATATGCCATGCGATTCAAATGATAATAAGGCCAAAAAGCTTGACAAAATCGAAATAATTGGATTCGATTGATTTTAATTTTGAAAATAGATATCAATTACTCATTGTGTATGTGTTAGTTTGGGAATGTCCAAGAGGATTTTATGTATTCTTATTTTTCGATAAGATACAGACAATTTAAAAAATAAAAATGTTGGGTACGCCATTCATTTTATAATAATGATACCTACATTTCATAGGTCATAAGTAGAGTTATTGAAGATTTTCAATTAGTTTTCATGATTGAAATCCGTCAGACTCAAGTCCAAGAGGTTTATCAAGCTTTTAAAAATGTAATATTGATATATTGTATCTCTGAGGCTTGTGGACTAATTCTTTTTTTGTTCTATGAGATTAATTTTAACATAATTTTTATACTCTTTAATGAATAATGTTTGTACGCAACAAGGAAATGGTGGAGCCCCACATGCTGTGTAAATATAATCAAAACAATTTGTTTAAATGTATTAACTAAGCACCTCTCGTTATGACAGGCTATTGCACGCAGTGTCATGCATACAATGCATTTTGCTTATATATAAAGATAAAATAACATATTTAAAAGATATAATGCCACAGACAGAGACGGGATAAAGGAATAAAAAATTAACATTATAATGGCCCCAGTCATATTCTGAAGAAAAGGGTGCATGTTACTTTTTGCGTATAATATGGTATAATGTATAGGTATACCAATATTTAATACAATAATAGTTGCCTAGGTAGGTATATACTCTTTGCGTATGTTGGGTTCGTCAAGGATATTATGTTTAATTCATTATTATTATTATTTATTTATTTTTACTGACTTTATACCTACTATAACCTCTGACTAAGAAGTTTTGTTAAAATTTCATAACCAAGCATAATGTATTACAATTTAATAAAAAAAATTGTAACTACCTACTACATCACAAGTGTCGTTTTCGTTAGTAAAAAAATATGTTGACGGGGAAGTGCATGAAAAAAGATCATAAATGTTACCTATAGTAGGTATCTACATAAATATAATCATAATCAAGAAGTATTTCGCATATTGCATTCGTTTTAATTATTTAAAAATAATTTTAAAAGGTACCTGTGTTAAGGTCATTTTATTATTAAAACGCGAATCACAAATAGAAAATGCGCTAAACAAAATAAAATAATTTATACTTTACGATATATATATATATATATATATATGTGTATATATATATACTTTATCGTAGATATGTTAAGATGAGTGTCCGGTGGCTAATCTGGCTCACAGGATTCTCCCGCATCATAAAATATACCTACCACATCTAGTCATCCGTATAATATTATCATTTCTTTATATCTGCAAGTAGCACTATAAAAAGGCCAACCTATTTAATATTAATAAATACTATTAACTTCACAAATTAATACAATATTGTATTGTATTATTATTTATTATGTTGTTTTAAATCATTTTTAGGTACATACAATACATTTTTTTTTTTAAATGCCGTCACTTATTTCATAACAACTCCATTAGGGACCGGAATTTATCGCTCAATAGTGTAATGTGAGACATTGATATAATTGAATGCATTGTGAAAAGTAACGAATACATTGTGTAGTAGGTAGTTATTTATTTTTACCATTTATGTGAGGTGAATTTTTCGATGTTGTCTCTTGTGACGTATAAAGGCGTATTTGATAAACATTGTTTCGTTTATTTTTACACCTCATTTTCTAAATTATATTTTAAGAAGGGGTACAAGCTCATATTATCTTGAATTTATAGAATGAAGTGATTGTAGTGTCGTTGTTATTTTCTACGATGGGATTGACATTTGCAAAATTGTCAACTAAGCCGTTAGTTATTATTATTATTATATTAATTATAATTTGGGATATAGTCAGAAAAATATTTAGTTGAATTTCGATATAGTTCATATAATTCAAAGGAAATTAAATTTTCTCAAACTTTTCAAGGTTTTATAAAAAAAAAATTGACTAAGTTTTTTTTTACTGATGAGCGACATAATATTATTATTGAGTTCTTGAATCGACCTGATAAAAATACTCTGAACACTGCCTGTTATTATCTATACGATTATTCGACAAAAAAAAAAAAATTATATTTTTATTATTTTGAATATTCGTTATATTAAGTTTAAGCTTTTAAAATGCTCACGAATCATATAATTTACGTTTCATTTCGAACTGAGCTTCAAATGCATTGCGATTTACAATACAATCACCTCGCATTATTTGTTCTCGTTCTCTCTCTCTCTCTCTCTCTCTCTCTGATAAAAAAAAAAAAATAAAAATAGTTTTTGGAAAAATATTATAAAAAAAAAACAAATTTCACGACCCACTCGTTTTCAATATACGTACATATAAAGCTAGGTTTATATAAATACGTTTACACGGCACAAGTCTGATATGTATTCTATTGATATAATACCGCACATAGATGAGTGAAATTGAACGATGGTTGTGTTATAGTTATATAGACTCGTTTTTCCAATATTTTTGGTGAAAATCAACTACAATCGTAGACACAAGCAATTTCATTTTATATCCCGATAACCGAGTTCAACGAGCACTAATATACCTAGATACTATAAGACTATAAACTGCTCTACATCATATTATTATATCGTGTATTCGTTTCTCAGTTTCTAAGATCGTATTCTGAAGACTCCAAGCCAGAATCGTTTTAACAAATCGAAAATTTAGTTTTCCAAACCAATTTATTATTACTAGACACGGTTGTTTCTTTTTTCCGCTTTCGAAACATTAGAATATAACGCCATTGAATATTGAGATGATAATCTAGTTCAATACAAATGTTTATTTCATAGGGAGGGTTAAATTGGTTATTTGGCTATAAATCGGTTTACAATCGTAATTTGTTATCATAATTTAATAAGCATGTGAACGAGGTTGAGCTATATATATATTACTTAGCTCTGGATGACAGTTCAATACTTAACGAGCTACCACTCTGCGTACATAGTTCTACGAGTCATCAGATAAATAAATATAAAAATTAAAAATTTGTTTTTTATGTAGGTACCTACATTACACTTTATAATTGGTTTTAACTTCTTATTATCAATTAATTCTTTAAAATTTATACGATATGCATTTAGCTGTTGTATATAATTCATTTTTTAATTTTTATATCGATCACAAAAAGTACTCGTATGTTTTGTAATCAATTATTTTTGTTATCTAATAATTAGTAGTTAGGTACATACCTACTTATTTTAAACGTTTTATACTAACCTTAGTAAACTGTTAAAGAAAGATGTTAAAATATATGTTTTTTTTTGATATATTATTACTGCTTTCGAATGTATGATGATAAACGATAATAATTATTAAGAGGTTAGCACCAACGTTAATAATGATAGCCAATAGGTGATTGAAATAGGATGAATGCCCTAACTTGGGCTTAAGGCTTGTATTCTCTATCACAGTTAGTTTATAAAATTATATTTAATATATTCTGATGCTAAGGTGATATTATGATATAACATTCTATTCAGATATCAGGTAGAGAATATGAGGTGTCAAGTGCCGACAGACGCTTGACAATTTACCTATGGCATGATAAGGATGCTTAATTTATATTTGTTTTGAAAATTTTATCAAGAATATTTTACTGGTAAGAAAATTCAATATTTTAAATTTTCTGATCTATTTTACATAAAATATGAATATACTGAAGTTATTGTGTTTTCTAATTTTTAATACGTGATTATTGGCTACCATAACTATAAATTATGGACGTCCATGATTAGAATAGTACTATTATAGCTACCTACTAAACAATTGAGTGTAAAACACATTTTTTTTCCCATACAATTTACTAAATTAATTAGCTTATCAAAGGATATATAAATACAAAAGAAAACTTATACAATTGAGCATAGAAAACTCTGCGATGCTAGAGTTTGCCTAACCTAACTTTTTCAATTTTGAAATATTTTTACAAAAAATATTTATTTAAATAATTATAATAATTTAAAGTCTCCAATAAAATTATTGATGTATATACGTATTATTTGGTAAATGAACATTTTCTTCCCGGGCATTTCCCTAACTGTTTCCGGGGTAGGTGTCAATAGTTGGACATCTTCCCTCTGAAACAATTCTTGACGCTGAAATTTTTTACTCATATCTATTTTTATAAGTTTATTATAGGTATTATTAATTTACATTATTCATTTTTTAATGTGAAATCGTTTTTTTTCTCTAATGTCTAATTTTATATTTTATTTAGAAAACTACTACCTAGTATTATGCATATTTATTTAAAAAATTTTTAAGCATTACTCATTATGTTTTTTGTTATTTTATATAAATTATATTATTTAATGTAAATTTGTATTGGGTCAAGTGACAAAGTTCAAGTTATAGATGCATATTATAACATTCTGTTGATGTTTGGCAGAAATTCATAGATCTAAATAGAAAAAAAGAGGTTATTTTTTTTTTATTATTATTATAACAAATGCCTCGGCAGCTATGGGCCATTGGCTACAAAAAAATTACATAGTATTTATACAAGCACTAGATAAGTTACATTAAATATGGTAGGTACATTATATTTATAATATATATTAAATTTTTTTATGAAGTTCTGTATCCCTTAGGAATTTGAGAACGTTGGTTGTATCGATGTTGAAGTTTTCAGCAAGATGGTGAGTAAGATTGAATTTTTGACGTTGTAATTCGTACTTTCTGCAAAGAGGTTATTGTCAATCGACATACATTGACATATTATGAGCTATGGTAAAGGCATATCTGCTTTTACGCCCAACATTCAGCACAAACAAGTACATCAAACACATCGTCGTCTACTGCACAAAATTCAACGAAGACAGAAATTAATTTCACCCTACAGACAATTTATCTGAACTTATAGTCCATTTCTATTCCTCAACGAAATTTCTTATATATAAAAAATTGAAATTTACATTGGTAGATAATAATAAAAAATTAATATTTATGTAAGCATTGTAAGCTAAAATATAATACTAAATTATAATTGATGCTAAAAAAAATAAATACTTCTACTAGTAGAACTCTTAGTAGTCTAATATTTAAATGTTTTTGACCAAATAAAATATCTCAATGGGAACTTGTAAGTAGGTATCTACTTTAATATTATGCTATCATTCAATAAACTATTTTGGTGTATTGATGTATCATATTACAATGTAATAAATGTCATGTATTCTTATATCTATGTATCTATTCTAGTGATAACTCTTGCAAAACTTATTAAATAATAAATATATTTCAAATTGAAAAACACTGGTTTTTATTAATGCAGATTATATTAGTTTTATTATCTTTGATGTGTACATTTTTTAACGTTTAACTTTTACAAGTACACGTCATGTTGTATTTTAATTTTTAATTTAAAAAGAAAAGAGGTTTTTGGAGCTTATATACATACCTATAATACAATTTATAAAGTACTATTTAGTCGATTTTCTATAGATGGTAGAAGAGAATTGTGTGTAAAATATTCTTCCATAACATTGTCAGCGTCATTTGAAATTAAAAATGTAGGTTTATTAAATCAACAAACAATTGTATAAAACGAGGAAAAGGTTATTCTTTATAGTTTTCATTATTGACTGTTTGTAGAAGATCTTATTATTTTATAATGAATAGATTTATGTTTGCCTTTTCATTCCATTTTAAATAAAAATCAAGTCAATATACATTTATCTAATCTTTATAATCGAATGACCTGTGGTTTGAAATTTTAATTAAAATCATTATTGCAATTTATGTTATTTTAATCTCCGTTTGGACCATAGAGGGATTTATTGCAGTAGAGGTATTAAGCCACTCATAAAGTCAGACGTAGTCTCACAAAATCCATTTTGTATCAAATTTCACTTTTTATACGAGATAATTAAAAGTTGACTAGAATTCATGACTTTAATACCAAAAGGGCAATTGTGAAGTAATAAATAATTGTCTTCTTCTTCTTTTTTTCTTTTTTGGTATGTAAAATACTGCAGAAAGTATTTAAAACAGGAAGGTACACAAAATAATTACAATTGTGGTATAACTTATAATTAGTTATAAAATGTAAACTTAAGTGTTTTAAGTAATTTTATTCACGTTCAATTAAAACATTTATTTTTCATACATTGAGAACTTTGGAGTCTTTATTTTTTATTACGTATGGTACCTAATTTATATTTTCGCACTAACAAAAATCTAGTTATAGATTTAGGAAATAATCATCTGTGACACTTATCTTTTAAAGTAAAATGATCGATACATAACTTAGTAAATTAAAATTAAAATTTTCAGTAGTTGAAATACTCATGCAAGTTATCAGTTAATCTACAGTCATAATAATAAATAGTAATGTCAGAACACAATTTATTGTTTTTATTATAAATATATATATATTTTTAACTGCATATGGAATCTTTATTTAAACAACCAAAGATTTTTAAAAATACAATACATTGTGAGTCAATACAATATGATAATTTATAAATATATCACAGAAAGACTTTTTGAGCTTTTATTTGTCGCGTAATAAAAAAGTAGTAAATTATCCAGTTTCTTAGAAAAATTACCAGTGGGTGATTGAAAGTTCTATTTCAGTTCTTGACAATCTAGTAATTCATTAGATTAACTGGCGTGAAAAATACACCATATTTTACAATATTTACATGGTTTGTTACCCCGGTGCGGGATAATTTTAAACCAGTTTAGTAAATATCTAAAAAGCTAATTAGACAAAATCAAAATTGACCAAATAATAAGCAATTCATTTAAAAGAGATTTGTTGCGCATGAATGTAGGTAGGTACTATTGAGGTTAATCAAAAAGAAAGAGCGGACTTAGCCACAATGTATATATTACTATTTTGATAGGTAGACTTTTTCGGGAGGTGGTCTGGAACTTGGCCATTTTTTCACTGTTAAGTTCTTGTTAGATGTTTATTGCAATATATGGTGTAAAACATTTTGGCATCATGGTTCCAACAAATAGTATTTAAAAATAGTTAACTCGATGTGTATATTCACCTATTAGTTATTACTCGAAAGAATCGTCTGGCATACTAGATTCCATAACGTTCTCATTAATTATTTCGTTTAATCTTCCATTGTTGTCAGAGCATAATTCAACTTTATGTGACTTATCATACTGGCCTGACTTTCTGTATCACTCAGAAAAAGACACGTATACTAGAAGCCGGCGTTTGTTCATTTTCAGTAATCGGTTGATTGAAACAATCGTTGATCGGACACTGATCAACCTTGTTAGTGTATCATTAAAGATACGCTACATTCAAGAAATTTAATTTTAGTGATGGAATTATCATACTATGAACAAGGCGTCTCACAAAGTATGAAATGGTTATAGAAATTTAAAATACAATAGGTATTTTAGAATAGATTAATTAAAAATATGAATACTAAAATAATTAATTATTCATCTAAAAAAATTATACGTTTTATGTTACAAAGTACCTATTATTTTAGAAACACTTACATATACATACCTGTATTACTTCATAGTATTTACTGTATAGATTATTTAAACATTATTGAATCATATAATATATATTTCAATTTTGTATTTGTAGTAGATTTTTAAATAAACTTTTAAATTAATTGTAGGTAAGGGACATTTTTTTATCATAATCAATTATAAAATTATATTATCTTGGAAGTCCACTATGAAACAGTAATAAGAATCCTTAATAAATATATTGATACATGGCACGATTCGGTAACACAACAGAACATAAAGGATTGTATCAACGCTAAACATTCAAAATTCTAAAATATTATGTTAAAAAATCCCACCATGACAATAATAATTACAATAATGGTGATAATTAATAATATTTATAATATCAGTAATATTGAATCTTCTATTTTACGGTTTCTAATCAGTAATCATCAAATAATATGATTAGATATGGAGCGACTGGCGCAAGTTAATAAAAAAATAAATACTCGGGTACACGGAAAGACTGTTAAATACAGTAATTTTTTACAAAAACTCACGTATTTTATGGTTTTTTATTACAAATTTTGGGCGTTTCTTCAGGTGATACGCTATTCTATGCATATCGAACGGAAGTCTCTGCGATTTTTGGAGTATGTATAAACCGATAATGATCTCTGAATGTTGATAGACTCTTGCCGCACCCAAATTGTGAAGATATAATTGTTTACGACCATACACCTTGTACCTTTCCCCGATCCCTTCCGCCGGGTCAATCTACCTGTCATAGTGTCACTGTACAGCGCTTCTGTGGCGATACTAGTGTTGCCAACATTATTGACGGGTAGTTGAAGCAGCCAGTAGTGGGGATACATATACATGAACCATATACATATAGTGTCACCATTATGAAGGGCGCTTATTCTGAACAAATAATAGAGTTATAGCAGACACAGTAAGTGATACACCTAACCAGTTTTCCGATGTTTTTGCTCAAAATCAGACCAGATTTCCTAGTTCAACTCGGTGAATTTTATACAGTGACCAATGGCCATACTATAGTTTCCTGTAAATAATATTTAACTAGACAACGGCTATTTGATGACAACACGGACATTGGCGGACCTATCGTCGTATTGAAAGAAGTAAGTCACATTAAAAAATAAATTTTTTTCACCATTTTATTCTCACGCTTCAGCGGTAATGGTAAAATTATATTATTGTCTTGGTGTAGTGCCACTACAGAAGTGGTAAATTGTGTCTGGCTGAATTTTATGGGCATATTTAAAATGTATTAGTTGAAATAAAATAAAA
Source organism: Diuraphis noxia (assembly GCF_037042655.1). NCBI lineage: Eukaryota > Metazoa > Arthropoda > Insecta > Hemiptera > Aphididae > Diuraphis > Diuraphis noxia. Next base: position 93,555,300 of record NW_028301711.1, on the reverse strand, counting down.
TTTATAAATAATAAATATATTATACGTCTATATTATAATACATAATTTTTAGAGTAGTTAAAAATATATATCGAAGTTACATAATGATTTTTGTATAAGGGATTGAATTTCAATTAGGTATTGATAAAATAAAGTAAAAACCATGAACATTTTAAAATTATTTAAGAATTAATCAATAAAGAGTTTACCTAACGCAATAAGTCCTAACAAGAACAATAAGTAATTAAAATATTTGGAGTTCGCATTGTCACATTTAAAGTATTTTAAGTATCAATTTTATTTGAAAATTGAAAAAAAAACTTATACAAAAAAGTTAAACAAATTAATATATTGAATATATTTTGACTAATCTAAGTATTTATTAAGTATTAATACTAAGATATTTAAAGTATAATCATTAAAACGATAATACCTAAGTTATAACCATGAAACTTACTCATGTCTCATTATCATTTCAGTCGGTAAAAATTTTAACGAATGAGGTAGGTACCAATCAACTGAAACACGTTGATAGTTTTACTCATAACACTTTAGAAAACTGTTACTAGATAATACAATATATGTTTTAATATGCACTTGAATACATTATGTTGTATATTTTACCAATTTAAAGTATAGTTTGGTAGTGATATACCAAGTCCATTAAAACTATCAATAAATTTAGCTACTTTTTAGATTATTATTGTATTTTTTTTTTAATTATTAATAATTAGCTTCAACCACAAAAGTCAAGTATGTCAACATCTTTTTCTTAAATATATTACTAAACTAGTTTACATAAATCAGCATTATGGCCTATTTGTATGATAAAATATTAATATTATTGAATTAATAATTCATATAATAAAATGAGTGCAATGGCGTTAGTGGCTTTAACAGTTGCATCAGATAAAAAATTTTACAAGTGATTCAAGGGGGGGGGAGGGGGTTCTATATATTTTGAAACTATAGTCGCAAATTTCAAATTTATATACAAATAAAACTGGTTATTGTAGTTTTTGAGCTGAATTTCAAACATGCTAGTTTTTTTTTTCGTATGGAGCTATGTCCGGGAGTAGGCACGAAGGCCTAGATCGGACGCCTATTTGGCAGAATTTCTATTGGGGCACCCGTAGGTTTTTTCCATGCCCCGGAGTGGAGGATGGCAGCAATTGTTCCTCCGGACACCGTGACTTGCCCGGAGAAAAATGTTTCCCGATGGTCGAGGATCGAACCCGGTCCGGCTGAGCCACAGCCGACGCGTTAGACCGCTCGGCCACTTCGTCCCCACAAAAAGCTAGTGCCTCTACGTTACGTGGCTTGGGGTTCCCATTCCACTGAACACCACATTTTCAATATTTTTAAATTGTTAAACTTCCAAATAATTTAATTAAACAAATATTTATTAATTTTTAGACACGCACATTACTACTGACAATCCGAATGAAAGGTATTAAAATAATTAATACAATAAAAAGTGATTAAATTTAAATACCTGTCAAGACACATCAAACAATGTAGCACATTAGTAATTGGTTTTAAGAATTAAAAAGAATATCATTAGTCATCTATACGTATAATCGGAAAACATTAATTTTGAGTTCTAAATATTTTCTTTTAAATTAATCAAGGTTTTCTAAAATGAACAATATTTATATCGACTTATCAAGGTTTTTAAATTTTTGTGGTTCCACTGCAATTTTAAACGATAAATGTATCGAACTGCATATCATAATTAAAACAAAATAATAATTAATGAGTATTCCAAAGTGTTCCTAGCTTATACATAAATAAATACCTATTTTACTATCAGATTTTGCATATCATTATGTAATAATAATTACTTTATTATGGATGGACTAGTTAGGGGGTGGGACACTTTTCGGCTAAAATGAACCTTTCCCTTTTCGGCCACTTCACTTTTCGGCCATTCTGAAATGACCATTTTCGGCCAGCACACTATTTTGGTCACCAATAAAATATTCATTTCACGTTTTATTTTTGTTAAACTACCGAAACACTACTTATTTAATAGACTGTATAAAATAATAATATATATAAAAAAAAAATAATACATTAATAACATAGATTAAAATCCAATTATTTTGCATGTCTAAGTACTTTATTGGTATACACGGCAGCAGACACAATGATACATATATGTACATGGACAGAAACACACTGAAATATAATTGAACAATGATATTGATCAACCAGATATCGACAAGAATAAGATACCTATAATACAATATAATAAAGATAAAAGTAATAATAATAATAATAATGACATCTAAAATTATTGTATACGAGTATGCGGCAACAATTGTCAATTTTCAATTTATAATATATTGAAATAAGTTAAAAAGTATACAAAATAAAAGTTATAATATTTTATTCATTTACACAATAAGTATAAAATTATGTGGATTTTTAATTTTTTTTATAGTTATAACCATAGACCTTATATGTATCAATATAATTGTGTTATTTCTTATCTCTCATAAAATAATATTTTATTGATGACCAAATTAGTGTGCTGGCCGAAAACGGTCATTTCAGAATGGCCGAAAAGGGAAAGGTTTATTTTGGCCGAAAACGGTGCCACCCAGTTAGGGTCCTAGATATAACGGTGGCCCTACACTCAGATATTAATCTTGCACCAATTCGATAATTAATTTTACCTGTCCAAAAATACTCGCATATAGATGTTTTGAACTTACTATATGGTGCGAAGGCGTTATGTTGGAACTTCTTATAGTTTTAATTGAATAGAAAATTTTTTATACTGCTATTAAAGATATACTTGTGTTTATGCCGCTAACCGGCGTATCCAAGTGGGTGATATACGATTGCGAACGTTTTTACCTGCCTTTTCCCGTACAGCGTTGCCAGATTCATTGTTAGTAAATTATATTTATATTATAAAATAGATTTTATTTTATATATTATTTTATGTCCCTCCAACATGGCAACATACGAAATGTTTCCAGTTTTAAAACAAACACAGGTACAAACTTTGACAATAATAAATTCCATTAAAAACAAAGTACACAATCATATGGCCAAAAAAGATTGGAATCAACCTTAAAAAATTACAATGATTATAAAATCCATAAGAATCTAATTTTATATTTATAAAAAACTGAAAATTCCTACTAAAAAAAAATCAGAAAAAACATTTTAAAAACTATTTTACTTTTTTAAAATTTATTTGTGGATTTATTTACTTATAACTAATTAAAAAAATTTGAACAGTATTATTAGTATTTATATCGAATTTTTTTTAATCAATCAACGTTTTAAACATTACCTATTTTTTGTATAATTTTATTTTAATTTGTAACGTAGTTATCGGACGTTATATTATTTATATATAGTATATATATTTTGAAATAGAAACTTGGCAACGTAGCCTAAAAACCCGTTTGCAATCGTTCGGTTTTCGATTAATAAAACAAATTCTTCGATAAGTGACATTCGTTCGGGCTGAGGGTGAGTTGCGGCCCAACCTTTCGTTTCCGGTGTTGGAAACCGGTGAATTCCGGCCCGATAATATTTTAGGTATAGGTTAGTTGCGGCCCGAGTAATTATCATTACATATGTATCTTACTTGTATAATATATATTATATTATATACCTATTACCTATGTACCGTATAAACGAATAACGATAAACGAAATGTTCAATACGTATGGGAAGTTATATTTTTGTATAGGTATAATATGATAAAGATAATTATATCTATATGGTTTTATCTTATTATCTGCCATATATGACTTACATTATGAATGCTTTGATTTTTTTTGGACATTATTATCATAATATATTACACCAATTATACTTTTATTTTTTTTTAAATATTATGTCATAATATTAATATATTATATTATATTCTATAATTTTATGAATACTTTTATTTTATTTACGACCAATATTAATATAAGAACGACAATTTTATTTATACTAGAAAATACCTACATAATATTGTGATGATGTTTATATACTATTACTATATAAAGACATATAATATATAATATATACATGTCATATATACATTATTGTATGGCCGCAATTCGTACGTACCTCTCATAAACCCGGGCCGAAACTCGTACGTTATTTAGGGTTTGGGCCGCAACTCACCAACACCGTTCGTTCGCAATCGTGTTATAAAAAACGTAAAACGTTTGCAATTGTGTTATACCCATCCAAGTTGGGTCTCAAGTATTAGGGTTAGGTACTAAACTCGCAGGTACTAAACTAGTTGGGTCGGGATTATTTTAAGTAAATAACAAAGTATTTTATGTAGATATATAATTCAAATCAAAAATGTTGTCATTGACATTGATTAGCTACCTACCTATATTTGTAGTTATTACTTTTTTGGTATTTTTCGATATGAATTATGTCAGTGCCCAATTGGCCATCCTAAGATTATCAATATGTATTTTAAAATGAGGAGCTCAGAAATAACTAAAAAAAAGGATTTGTATTATACTTTTTTTTTTTTACTTTATTAATAAATACACAATTTATACGCAATCGACACAATAAGAGTATGAGCTAATGACAATGACAATAAAATGAAATTTTGAATGAAGAAGCCACCCACCGATGACACTTACGTCTTTAATTATTTTGTTTTAACTATAATATTATTATTATTATTATTATTTTTTTGTTAGGGATTAAGTAGGTGTCTGCACCATTTACGCTTAAGGCGACGAGGAGGGTTACAAGGAATGGTTAATGAAGCTAGCTTTTTTATAAGTTCGTTTGAATGAGAGTTAAGGCGTAGGTGGAATCGTTCATAATAATATTTTGCCTCTTCCTGAATTGTTTTCATGTGTAGAGTGCAGGGAGTGATTTGAAACATATGGTGGAGAGTTGGTACCTAATTTTCCTTAGTATTATACTTAAGGAATAATTTATGAAAAATAAAATGAATAATTAATCGATTTGATTTTGTAAAATTACAAGTGCATTACATAACAAATTTATGCTTAACAGATCACGTTTAGCTCTGTTAATCTAAAAATTAGAGTAAATTGACCTATAATGAAACTTGATGTTAAAAACATTATCTGTGTTTGTTTGTGGGTTCTTTAAGATAATTCAATTTTGTAGCAAGTTTTTAGTATACAAAAAAACGTAAATTAAAAATGCTCATAACTCACTTTAAAATTAAGGTATTGTAAAAAACCCACACACAAACACAGATAATGTTTCTAACATCAAGTTTCATAATAGGTCAATTCATTATAATTTTTAAACTAACGAAGTTATACGTGATCTGCTGAGCGTACATTTGCTATGTTACGCACTTGTAAGACGGTCAGACGGATACACCAAATATGCGTCATGCGTGTAGCGTCCTCTTAAACAATATTTTATCTTTAATTATATTGTGTTTTTTTTTTAATTATAAAATTTTTAATATTTTTTCTTTGATTTGTATTGTCATTTATAATTATAATAAAATTTGAATCATTTATATTTTTAATGGCAAAAAAAAAATTAAAAAATAGATCGTAAATAATTTTTTTAACCTTATATTTGGTCTAAATGGATCATAGACAGTCCAAAGTCTGTTAAAATGGGAAGAAAAATGATATTGTGTGGTACTCACCAAAAAAAAAAAAAAATATATATATATACAATAAATAAATAAGGACCCAACTATAGTGTTGTGCCAGTGAAAATCATCGAAATATGAATACACCATGTTAGGTTTTATTAATATTATTATTTTTATTACAACATGAATTATAAATATTTTTAAATTACCTAATAATTAAAAATGATCCAAATATACAGAGTAAAATAATTGTGCATTCCAACTCGTTAGGCCGAGATTTATATGTCACACGTTTACTTAGTTACTTTTCAAATTAATAAAGAAAAATATGCAAATGTATTTACTTTTGGGCCTTGCATTTTAACCTTTAAGAGGTCTTACATTAGATTATTTTAGAACTTTATAAATTTAAATTTAAAATATATTATAATTATTACATATTTTAACATTATATTATTGATTGTTGATATAATATAGGCACTCAATATTGGTTAGAATTTCACTATAAATTCATATTGACAAGTAAACACTATTTATGAAAACAAACTTTAACTAGTAAGTACATAAAATAAAATCACATTTAAACATTTTCTACTTTTACATTGTCAAATAGTAATTGTTATATCGTTTGATATGTTCTAGAAGGTGTACGTATTATTTCGTATCATACCATAGATATACCAAAAGAAATAAGTGTGACAACGTCTGAGAAAAGTCCAGTGGTTACAAAATGAGCAATCTAACTGGTAGCAGTCAAAATCAGATCAGTAAGAAACTACATCCATGCAATGTATGTGACAAGTCGTACAATCATCGCAGTAATCTGGCTGTACACATGCGGGTACACAATGGTGAGCGACCGTATCAATGTGGCATATGTGAGAAGGCGTATGCCTCTAGCACATCTTTGAAGAAGCATCAAGATTTTCATGCGGATATAAGATTCCAACCATGTAACATATCATTTTCCACTAAAAGAAAACTGGAAGAACACCGCTGGAAGCACCTGATGCCTAAAACACCATACCCGTGTAATACCTGTGAAAAATCGTTTACAAAAATAAGTTCTTTGATGATTCACCAGCGGGTGCACACGGGTGAGCGGCCGTATAAATGTGGCATATGTGAAAAAGCATATATCTGTAGCACATCTTTGAAAAGGCATCAAGAATTACACATGAATAGAATATCGTATCCATGTAGCGAGTGTAATATGTCATTTTCCACTAAAAGAGAATTTGAGGAACATCGCTGGAAGCACGTGCCTAAAAAACCATACCCGTGTAATACTTGTGACAAATCGTTTAAAAAAAAAAATTATCTGGTGATACACCAGCGGTTTCACACAGGTGAGCGACCGTTCCGGTGCGACATATGTGAAATGTCGTTTACCACTAAAAAAAATATGCAGGTGCACCGGCGGAGGCACACAGGCGAAAAACCGTTTATTTGTGCCATTTGTAACAGGCCGTTTGGAGATAAAAGCAATATGAACAGGCACATGGCAATACACAAGGATGCTCAAATCCTGTGTCCATTGGATGTATGTGAAGTATTGTTTAGTAGAGACGAAGCTGGCGAGGAGCTGGCAGACGCGCCAGTGGATGAGATCGTATTCAAGTCGTTCTCAAATAAAGGGAACTAAATAATATAGCAATAAGAAAAATAGTTAAGACGTTGTTAATCTAGTTATATAATTCTGGTTATTGAACAAAATAAGTAGTGTAGCTTAAATGTTAATAGTAGAGGCATATTAGTAGAGATTGTGACGAAGGCAATTACTTGGCCAAAGCGTGTAGGTTTTTAAAAATGTTGTTAGTTTTTATTTTTTCATACTTGAGTTTTTAGTTTCATGCTGAAGAGTTCTGTGTACATAACTATTAATAAAAATGTTTATGCATTATTAATTCATATTATATTATAATTACTAATTACTAATAGGTACAGTTAAATATTGTTCCATTTAAAAAAATGTAGACTATTTTTTTGTCTTTATAAATTGTAAAAATGTTCTATTGATAACCTTTTGAGATTATCTGTGGTTACAAATGTATAATCTTAATTAAACTAGCGTATAACATGTATCACCTCATATGTTTAGAACGATTCATTTAAATCAGTTATTTTTAATATTACGGTGTATATTGATATATATCATCAAATTTATAACTTAGATTTTAAGCCTTAGTATATTATTTAAGATTCAAATTAGATAGTATTTTTTGATGCCATAATTTAAAAAGTTTGTTATAAGGTTTTTAAAATTGTATTTTTTTTTTTTTTAATTTCAAACTAAGTACTTGCTTTAAAATTTAATTTTCAAAAAAATATTCTATTAACTATAAGCAGTTAGAAGCAGTAAGAGACGTTTAAAGTATTTTTACCTTCCAATTTAATGAAATGTATACTATAATTAATTATAATTATAAAAATAACTAACATAAATTTAATGTGTTATAATTTATATATATTTTGGTAGTATCGATAAATTCTGAACGTAAAATTGTTCATGTTATGAATTTTAATACACATATTGGTTTGTGGGGGAAGGATTAACATATTTATATAAATTGTAATATCTAATTTTCTTATTAGAACTATGTTCATAATATATGACAATTACATAAATATTTATTAAAATATGTGAAGTAAATAACTTGCTAAGTACCTATTTTGTTTGTCATATGCACTAATTAAGTCAGAGAGTAATCATAATTCGTAGTAATACCCAGTATTATATAACACGTATTTTATATTAAACTATCTTTATTACTTTAAGGCAGCTGGAGTGGGCATGTTTCATTTAAGGACTAAGGAGTAATATTTAGCCATTTAGGCATTTTATGTAGCATTTATATTCGAACTGTGTTTCAATGTGAGAAGTAAATTAATGTTAGTAAGATTAATTTATGAAATCGATTACCAAGCACCGATAGTTCATTGCTGAATTTAATTTGCATAGACACATGTAAAATACCCATTTACTTATAAAATTAGAAACATTTTTCTTTTCAAAAATAGTGTCAGTGACTTCAATCACCACGCTTAGTATGGTGTTCAAATTTTAATTTGAAAATATATTTTAATATTCCTCTAAATTTACGATGCTATAACTTTTGTAATTTTTCATATTCTATATAAAAGTATTTAAATACGAATTATGAATATCATCTATTTTTACTCTTTTTGTTAGTAAATTTCTAAAAAAAAAAAAAAATTAAGAGCAGAAAAAAAATTGTCAAAGTATAGATAGTTTATACGTGAATTAAAGTCTATGTTGAAAGTTGAAATTGGAACATAATATTGGGTGTAATATTATTGAAGTCATATAAGCTATATTTCCGACCGAAAATGAATCATTCAGCACCCTTAAAGAGTAATATTTAGGCATTTCATATAGCATTTATATTTTAGCTGTATCACTGTGTAAAAAGTAATTGAATGTTGTTAGTGTGTGTAGTTCGTTAATTCGTTATCGAGAATCGCGGGCACCATTCTCATCGCCTGCATATAAATTTTCTCACCTATAGGCACATATCAATCATACATATTTTATCAAAAATTTCAAGCTATCCAAATGATAAAAATGCGAAAATTTTACAAAATCGAGAGAATTGCATAGATTTGACGGATTTCAATTTTGAAAATAGATATCAATTACTCATTTTGTTAGTTTGGGAATGGCCAAGGGATTTTTATGTATTCATATTTTTTAATAAAATATCGACAATTTAAAAAATAAGAATATTGGTATTTTATATATTTAAGTGCTCAATTCATTTTTATAAGGTCATGCTGAAGTCGGAAATTATCAATTAGTTTTTAAAATTAAAATCCATTAGACCCAAAACCTGCAGTTTTGTCTAATTTTTGGCCTATTTTATGTGACTAATTCATATTTGTACCTACTCCAGCCCTAGCTCTTAATTCTTTATGCCTTATCTTATGCTGTATATAAAATGTACCAATATTTTATATAATATTATATGATATACGGTAATGTCTATAATATATATTAATAGAAAATAATCATCAACCACAAACCAATATCCATTCATTTTCTGTAAATTCTTGAATGTTTCTAAAATTATGATACATAATTCATAAAGCAAAAAATATATTAATAAAATATTAGTATACAATTAAAAAATTAACTCAAGTTAAAAATAAATTTTGAAAAATCCAATGCTTTATTCAACTTAGTTAATATTAATTCAATTAATTTTTAATTTGTGATCAGCCTTGCATGTTAAAAACATTTGTTAAAAGCACCGCGCCCATTTAAGGGTAAAATATGTTGCCATTTTGGAAAAAAAAACCTATCATAATATTAATATTATTAGCTATCATACTCAATAGTATATTTTTTTCATTACTTTTCACAGATTGTTGAATGTAGTTTCAAAGCACGTACCGGGATATATATGTATATTATATAGACTATACAGTAAAAAATGTCCCGATTTATCGTTTCGTGGCCCCGATAAGGGGTGAAAATCTATACTAATTACTAAATTCTATAAATTTATTTTGGTGATTGAAGAATTTGCCCGATTGCAATTGGACTAATTAACTAGATTCTACTGTACATCAATATCATTTATTATAATGCAGTGTATATAATATGCTAGTGATTTTGATCTATTTCACCAATCGAACAAAAAGAATTATTTATTGGTCCTTCTAAAGAAAATGCAATAATTTAAATTATTGGTTAAAACATTTCAAAAAAACTTACTGAGAAAATTACTACTCGATCGCTTTATGAGAACTAGTAAATATATTAATTTGATTATAAACATATGCATGTTAAGTATAATAATATTTTATAACCTTAATATTAAAATTATAAACTTTGTATCCATGAATCCCTGTTGTGTTTTTGTATCCTTTTGTCTGTTCACTCTCTATAATTATGGCATGATAGGTATACTACATTTAAATAATACGACGATGATAAAATGTACAAAACTAGATTTAATATTAATTTTATGTTTTGAGCTAAGAGATGACCGTTTTGGTTTTATAATAACGTGTGTTTATAAAAAAAGATCTGTTTGTCATGTTTTTGTGAAAAACGCGTTTTACTAAAATATTCATGTATTTGACTATTTTGATAAGTATTTGGAAGTTGGAATTCTTTCAAAGTACAATAAGATCTGATGTGTTTCCAAAAATCACCCTCTGCATTCGTATCTCTCCAAAAGATGATGACAGATATAAAATAAAAATTATTGAAAATGTAATACATTTATGGTTTAATTTTGAATCTAAAAAAGTAACTATTAACTCCGATAACAATATTATGTTTTAATTTTTTTTCTGCATTACAATCATCTATGTTAAAGGGAAATCATCAATTTTTTAAAATTATAATAAACATGAAAATAAAGTATTTATTAAAAATTTTACATTTTATATAAAAATTTAACAGAAAAATAACGGAAAGGAAGGCCATCAAATGATAGAACCTTGCTAACTGAAAATGTTTTAATATTATATTATTGAGGTTGATATCTAGTCAATTATTTTTAATACATGGTAGTTTTATTACTGTGAGATTTAAAATTAATGTTTGTGCAAGATTGATTAATGGAAATTTATAAGACTGAATTAATATTATTATACCTACCTGCGTTAGGCTAATCCTTATTGATATCCAGAAAGTGTATGGTCAATAATTATTTATATATTAAAAATATATTTAACAATATCTATATAAAATATATTTTGTCTTCCTATAAAAAGAATAAAAATATTTATAAGAAAAAAAAAATTGAATCCATATGGTGGTTTATTGTTTATATGAGTAACAATTATATTTTACCGTATTAAAATAAAGTAACTTCAAACTTTGAATGCTTGTAAAAAAAATTGTGAATATGCATTTCTTTTATTTTTCAACTGCTATTGTAAAAATATGTTAGGCACCTTATATTAAATTTTCAAATCTTAGATTTAAAAAAAAAACTTTTATTTATTTATATTTAAGATAATTTGAATATTGCCGTAATTTTTACGTATTTAATCAAAATTTGAATTTAAATGCTTATAAAAAAAATCGTGTCTATGTTTTTTAATATTTTTCAACTACTATTGTAACCATGTGTTAGGTGTCTTGAATTACATTTTCAAGCTTTTCTACCCAACAAATAAATTTCTATCGATATTAATTTTAAAAAAAGCGGGTAAGTCGTGGATGTCGCTCTGCTGTAAAGTAGGTTACTGTAATGGATGGAATTAAATTTGAATGCAATGATAGGTATCATTGTATACGAAAAACGATACTGAACGGAGATGATTTGTCAGTCTAGGATATATTATATTTAAATATTGTCATATATTCTATTTTGAAACAAATATTTTATTTTTCAATTAAGACGCATATTGCTATTTTGCATAAGGCATGGTTAATCAATTAGTGTAGTTATCATAATTCATAATACCTTATATTATCATAGATAAACGAATACCTGGTTTGAGGATAAATCGTAATCATTACGCGATTTCATAAAAATTTAAAACTCAAACGCTCAAAACATTTTTCCTATAATGACACTTCAAATTTTCTCTATAGCTATTTGAAGCAAAACTTATGGAAAACTTGGTGTTAAATTTTATAACCTTAGATATAAATACAAACAATATTATGAATTTTGAACTACAAAATAATTTACAAATATTTAGGGTTTTGACGAATTTTTGTCAATATTTGAAATTTAAATGCTAATAAAAATTTAATTTGTATTTCCGGTGGACATTTTTTTTGTGATAAAGATTGACAAATTTGTAAGGGATCTTGTATTACATTTTCAAATCTTAGGTATAAAAGGAAATTTTTTTAAGAATTTCTAGAATAAAATAATTTACGAATGTTTGTGATTTTTACGTATGTTGTCAAAATTAAAATTTGAATGCATGTAAAAAAAAATGTAGCTATATATTTCTTTTATTTTTCAACTGCTATTCCAAAACTATATTATGAGCCTTGTATTAAATTCTCAAATCTTAGAATTAAAAAGAAAATTTTTTATGAGTTTCGATCTAAGATAATTTGAAAATTGCCGTAATTTTTACGTTTAAGTCAATATTTATACTTCAAATGCTAATAACGAAAAAATCGTGCCTATGTATTTTTACAATTTTTTAATCACTATAAGAATAACTTATGAGGAACTTTGTATTAAATTTTCAAGTATTTTGATAGGGCCATAAAAATTTTATCGACACTTCAAAAAAAAATTTTCAGAAAAATTGAAAATTTCAATTGTCTATAAATACCTCAAAAAAAGTCAAAATATTTTGAAAATTAAATCATGTAAAGAAAATGCCAATCTAAATAACTGGTAAAATTTTTCAAGTATCTATGACTTATACTTTTTGAATAATAACAAATATTTAAAATCGTTTCAGGATAAATCGTTATCGTTAAGCTATTTCGTAAAAGTTTAAAATTCAAACGTACTTAAAATTTTTCCTATAATGATGCTTCGAGTTTTCTCTATAGCTACTTGAATGAAAACTTATGGTAAACTTAGTGTTATATTTTTAATCCTTAGTTATAAACGCAAAAATTTTTATGATTTTTCAACTTCAAAATTACTTGCAAATTTTCATGTTTTCGACAGATTTCGTAAAATTTTGAACTGTAAACGCTTATTAAAAGAAATTGTGACTAACGATTTTTAATTTTTTTTAGCTACAATAAGAACAACTCATAAGGAACCTTGTATTAAATTTTCAAGTTTTTTTGGTCGTCCAACATTTTTTTACCGACACTTCAAAAAAAAATTCTCAAAAAAATTGAAAATTTCAGTGGTCTATAAATAAGTCAAAAATTTTTGAAAATTAAACTGTATATAGATAACACTAACATAAACATTTGGTGAAAATTTCAAGTATTTACAGTGATTAGTTTTTTTTAATAACAACCATATAAAAAGATCGATTTGGTCGAAAACACTGAGATTTTTATTTATAAAGATCAGTAGCTATAAAAGTAATAAATTGGATAACATTGAATATCATTGTACTTTATGTTTATTATGCCTTTGATTGGGCGATATCTAAATTACTTTTAGCTTCTGGTCTTTATATAAATTGATAACTATTACTATGACTACTAGTTCCGCAACCACCTTCAGTGGTGAACTACACGTTACCAAACGAAATGGGTATTATAAATACATATGGTGGCTAGCTTTAGCTTACTGTACAGTGTACTTGGTGAATTGATTTGAAAAGTATTTTACCCCGAAGCATACAAATCCTAAATGGTATGATATCTACTGATTAGGTATAGCACATTTACAGCTTACACACAAATCCCTACCAAAAAAATTAATAATATTTGGAAAAATGTCTATACTTTTTGAAATAATGAGTGTTCAATGATAAAAGCATCGCCATGCAGAGTTACGTAGGTACCTATTCACTTTTTGGCTAAAACTCATGCTATATACAATTGGCAAATGTTTGAAAAATTTAAAACTGTACCCAAAAGAAGACGTTAGCTCGGGTGATATACGACTGCGAATGGAACGATTGCGAACGGAGGTCCATGTCCCCGGCATCCCCACTTTGAGCTTTCGTAAAAAAACCCGGGGCGATCGTTTGTACTCTGCACCAGTTTGTACCGCAAAATCGTCGTTTGTACCGAAAGCTGTAAAAAGTTACAAAAGTTTTAAGTTAGACACGACTCCAGCACCCCCACTTTGAGGGTTGGTATAAAAAAATCGGGCTAAATATGACTCTTTTATCACTCAGGCCTAGCCAACGCACTTATCGCAACATTTACCATGAGATTGAAAGAGTTTATCCTTAATTTAACTACTACTTAGTATACTGAAGTTATGTTTTATAAGCAAATACAACAATAAGCAGGGCCCCATAAAGTGGGAATGCTATTAGACCTGGAGTACAGGGTCAAGTTGAAATTAATTTTTAATTTTTTTAATTTAAAAATGTTGAGAACAAAATTAAATAAATATCTCGCAGTTACCTACGTCCTATACGTATTTTGACATTAATATAAATATCGTAGGTATTCACAATTTTCAGTCCATTAAATATAATAAAGCATCATATCTTTTACAGTAAATAATTTATTATTTCAATTAATTTTGACTATTTATTAACTGTTTATGGACAATGGACATCAATCGTATTTCATATATTTTTTATTGTAAACAATTTATTATTTGAATATTTATATATAATAATATATATCTATACTATTTACAATCTTCTAAAAAATAATTTTAAAATTGTATATTTAAATAGTGATACACATCATCCACTCAGAAAGTACTTAAATTAAAAAAGTAATAATTTTTCGTGTATTTAAGTACTTCTTAAATAATTTTTTGATTTTATTTAATAAAAGTCGGCTTACAAAATAAAAGTTTTTGTACCACCTTCTTAAAATATATATTGAAAAATGATAATAAATACAACTTATTTTATAATAATTTTGAAACACTAATTTTTTTATGATTAAACCGTTTTTGATAAAATCAAAAATTAATTATTTTACTAGGTAAAAATAATACGCCCAAGCCCAATAGTATTAAAATATTAACCAACTTTCTTTATTAATTATAACCTTATAAGTTATAAGGTATTATGTGAACCAATGTATGTTTGGACGCAATCGGGATATTATATTTGGGATAAAATACGACTACCTGTAATCGAGCTGCAATCAGGCAACTCCAGCAATTAGATATGAAACCTAATTAGTATTAAAGTGAGAGAAGTTTTAGTTCACTCTCATTTTCCTGATTAATGTTAATGTATATCAATTGACAATTATTCATTTGTATTTAAGGTTTTTAAAGTTTTTAAATTGATTTTTAGCTTGAATAACCTTTAATCACCTACATAATATAAAATTGATTGTAATTGTTATGAATCCTATAGACCAGAGGACATATGCTCCGTCTTATCTCCACCATAGTCCATGATGAGACGAAAATCAATGTATGTGTTTTCTAAAATTGTTTGTATAATTAATTATTATGGAAAAAAAAAAGTGATTGGAAATTTAGATAGGTACCACAAAGGATCTTTGTTTTTTTTCAATAAAATAAGATAAAAACCCCCTTAAATACAATTAAAGTTGTAGGTTCCTCGTCATACACAAAATGTAACCTACATAGTACCATCTATAATAATATATTATGTGGCGTTATTCCCTCGAGCGACCACTTGTTGTACGTGTGTGATAACAGTTTTTTTTTTCTTAAGTGCACGTAAAATATTTTATAACCTATGTGTGCTGTACCTACAGTAGAATATACGTATACACGAACAAACCTCGCCCGTGACCGCGATTTTTCGTGTGCGCGCAGCTCCGAGAAGTCCGAATTTTTTTTTGTTAAAGGTAGGTCCCCCTACCTCTCATCGCGGTCCAAACCATAGTGGTATTCACCGTTATTCACGCGTTTTGCGGCCGACGTCTAGCGAAGATTATCTCTATTATTTTTACTATTCGTACCTACCTCTATACACCCACCCACCTACCAGATTGTGTCTGATTACGGTTGCCGTGTAGGGGGGGAGGGGTAGGGGGAATATTTGTGAATCGTTACGACTGCGACCACGTCATTTTACGCAACCGCGGCGGTGGTGTCCGAAGGTTACGCGGTACGATGACACAAGGTACGAGGTCCGCAGCGTTTTGTCGTTAAGCGTTTCGATATTTTACGTTTAACTGTTATTATTTAGGCGATACAATATGTGGTTATTACTATGGTAATATAGACACATACCCACAAGCAGATATTGAGTGTTGGGAAAAGCGTATTATCCACCCGCCAACAGATTCGTGAGGATTTAGAGCGATTTTTTTTCTCGTAATCGTAGGCAGAAATGTCTGTGGGGACTGACTGTCAAATTTGTTTTGTACTTATACCTATATATTAAAAAAAAAAATATAGTTGCACTCGCCAGATACTTCACGCCCAATCATGTTGCCAATATTTATATCATATTTTAATATGCCTATGCAAATGTGTAATGCAATATTAAAACAATAGAAGTGAAGAGTACATCGCACGTCGTGCATTATGATGCAATATGATTAAGGTTGTATACCATACTTAGAATTGAATCTACAATCATTTTATATGATCTTTTCATAAACTTAGATATTCTTTCGTAAAATAACAATTTTTTTTTAAATGTAACTCAAAAAATATTTAGTAAAACTTGAAACGTGCCACTATACTAAAATCATCATTTTATACTAATTGATATTTCAAAAAATGTATACTATTTCGTTATGTTTTATTTTTAAAAGTATTGATGCCTAAGCATCGTTCGAACAGTTTCATAATGTGATTTAAAATCTAAAATAAGTCCCTTTTATGCCAAATCAAAATTATTACAAATAATAATCCATGTTTTTTTTTATGATAGCGTTTGGAGCTTAAATTTTGAATATAGATATACTCAATTACGAGGTATACACTCTCGATACCTACTTATACTGTACAACAAAGCTCTCTTTGTTCTTAGTTCTTAATGTTATTGTAATAAATAATACATAATAAAATATATTGCAATTTCCTAAACTTGGTGGAACTTAAATATTGTATTCTTGTAATTTAGGCCCTTGTAAATTAAAATTAAATAATAATATAATATAAATTAATGTCTAAAAATGGTATGAACACATTATTCACAGTTAGTATACTATGAGTATAACATAAATATGTGACTCAGATAGTCAGACCGTTCAGGACTTGCAGTAATAATTGTCGTTTTGACATCAATATTATAATATATTGCCTTATTAGATGTAGGTAGTAGAAACACAGTAATTTTTTTTTTAACTGATACATTTTTCCGCATAATTTTATTCCAGAGAAAAATCGTTCGAATATCATCTAAATAGGTATTTTATAATAATTTTATTAAAATGAGACATAACAGCCATTATGACGTCATAGATGGATACATAATCATCGAATAGGTTTATCAAGAGGACCAGTGTTTACAATTTTGGGCGGGAACTAAGTCCTCTTAAATTTCTCCCTCAATTTCCATCTAGTGACTAAATAACAATTTAAGAAGAATACAACATGTCAATATATAGTCAAACGTGCTACCGAACGGTATATACGGCGTACCTATAACTCAATTTAATGACTCATTGACGTTATTTATGAGGTTATGATATCTATATGTCATATAATACTAATGAACTGGCCGTTACTGTGGGCGTAAGCAATCAAATCAACGCATTCACCGGTATTCTACAGGGAAAAATTGTAATTTTTTTTATTTCAAACTACATTATAAGGACACGCATACTATATAGTATGAAATATGAATGTATAATATTATAATGATATAGACAACACACGCGTTTTTCGTTACGATTCACGATAACTGTATTAGTACACTTTTTTATGATGATAATATACTTCTAGTTTAGTTTAAACTTTTACCATTGATATTATAATAATATATTAAAATTTTATTATACAATTATTAATGAGTTTACTTCATAATTTTTAAGTTCAACATATAGTAGCTAATGTTCGATAACCGGCTATGGTTTGCTTTTGTAATAATTATATCACAAAAGCAAACCCTAGCCGGTTATCGAACAAGGATAGTTGTTCACGTGGAGTGAGATTTTTTTAATAAGTCTCCATTTTTTACTTGCAGAGTATCAATATATCAATGTATAGTGCCGGATATCAATCATATTTGACTATACAATCACACAATAATCGTTCATGCAATCAGAAATTTCAATATTTAATATTAGAAATATTATAATTTCATGTTATGTCATATTTTGTCATATAAGTTATCAATATTTATGATAGAATTGTGTTATGTAAGATTTTAGTAGGTACTCCAACAAACATGTCTAGCTTATTATAACACTATAATATGAATAAGGCATTAGGCGCCGCCAAGAATTTCGTCAGGGGGGTGCATACTGTATCGTGCATAGTATACTGTGATTTCTAAATAATGTTTAAATTATTTTAGTTAAATACGTAGACTTTTTTTTTCAACTTATATGACGATACAAAGTTATTTTTGTTTTTTCGTCGGTAAGTTTTTAATAGATAATTATGCAAAAAAATCTTTTCAATACCATAACATTTTTTTTTAAGCCAAGGGGTTGCAATTGCACCCCATTGCACCCCCACGCGGCACCCTTGCATATTATAATATAAGCAATAGTAGAATTACGTTTAAAAAAAGACTCAGCTTATTATCATCCACTCCTCGCCCCGTAATAACCATCGATGTCGTAATATTTAGAATATAGATCGATGATAAATAATTTAATAAATATTAATAACGGCCAATCAATACCACCAAAATTACTATTTACCTGTGAAAAACTTATCGATTTCGGCAGTTACCGAATACACTGAACAATTTTATATGATAATCCCATCAGTTCTTACAGTGACAGTAACTATGATCTATTTTCGGGAGGAGTTAAAGACATATTTAAACATATAAAAAAATGAATTAACAAAAAAAATTCTTCACTTTGAAATAGGTATTAGAGTTTTAAAAACATTTCAAGGGGGTAAGAGACAGGTTTAGAATTTGTGAGTCCAGGTATTTTTTTAAACAGTTACAAGTAATGTTAAATAAATAACATTTATTAGATAGACCTCACATGAGAATGTCAGTTATAAAGGTTTAGAATAATTCCTTACATATTTAGTTTATTATTGCAATTATTGATTTGCTGAATTCAGAATTGTATTAACATGTATAGTACTTTCTAATGTCATGGAATTCTTTGAGTCCTGATTAATTGTAATCGATATATTATCTGTTCCTCGAAATGAGATGAAGAATCATTTATATTGTTTAATTCAATATGCACCAACTCATTACCCACTGTTTTGAAAATAATACGGCTGGTACCCTCAAGTCTCAATTCTTTGATTTTTATGATGTTGCTCAAAACTTATGTCAATGTTATATTATTGTATAAATTGTTTACCTCGTACGTGCTAACAGCATAGCGGCTTGTATTTGATATGTTTGAGTCGATATAAAAATATCGATACATACATAGTACATGATGTGGAGAAATAGTAGTACGAACTACTGTGGTTTTTCAATGTTGACTTCCTGAATACCCAAACTAGATTCATCACTTTTCTATGAGATAGATGTTGATGGCATTTTTAATATCACAAATGTTGACGACCAAAATAATAAAAAACACATACAGTGTAAAATATACAATACATTTATTCGCTACGCTTTGTAGGTATCTAAAATATTTTTTTCTACACAAAATTATAACATTTTATTGATGTATTTACCGGCTATCAGTTATAATATGGATTTCTGTGTATTGAATAATATGTGTTTTTTAGCCGACAGATGTTGACTTCCTCCCTGGCCACTATTTGAGTGCACTTGGTGGAAGCACATAATAGTTATTTCATTGGATACGTACACTCATTTGAACGGTTTTTCATCGACCTACAACAACGTGATATAGCGAGAACAATACTGTCCGCTTTGGAATGATTATCACTGCACTATTATTGCAACACAAGCAGCGATACATAATACTCGAAAAACGTCATTCTGCGGTTATCGGTTACCTATCGCGATAATTTTAGTTATATGGCTCAATGCATGGATGATAATATACGGCTAGAAATTAATATAAAAGTACTCTGCATTATTGAATAATATTTTAATAATAAATTGTGTAGATATGCCTGCAGGCGGTATTGTTTTCACGAAAGCGATGCTAAATTGCTAACCCAGAGAATATAATAGTATTTATTATTTGAATATTTCTTTATTAAATCTGTTTCCACATTAAACCAGGGAAGCGAAATACTGCAGTAGGCCACAATGATATTATATTATAATGTACTCATCGTGCGTACTTTTTATCACTTTATTAGTTATTGTCAGCATTGTCGTTCGCCCTAGCTTCACGGTTACAGTTTATTACAATAGCGTTTATTGGTAAAGTGATAACAATAGATAGGTTTAATAATAAATTTACATTTCAAGCTTTGCAGTATTTCCTCCATTTGACAAATTATTATTCCTTTGAATTTATTCAAAATAATTCATTGCAGAAAATAATCTTCCACGTATTTATATTTAATACATAAATTGACATAAATATTGAATTATTTGGAATTAGCCACTGTTTTAAAACAGCAGAATATTATGTCTAGAAGCAGCGATTCCCTAACTTTTATTATTGGTAACTTTATTTTTTACTTTACTAACTTTATAATCTACAAGCTGTATTAAGTTTCCAAAGGGTATAAGGATAAACTTTGAATATCTATATCTAAAATAATTATATACAAAAACATTGAGTTTATTGACAATATCAAGATATTTTATGACAATTACATGCGAAATTATACACATGTACATTTTCTTAACTCATGAATCATGATCATTGCTATAAATCAATTACAAATCAAAATATACCGTTATAAATTGTGTAATACTTTTCCTCAAATAGTTTTTTTTTTTTTAAATTATGTTGAACATTTTTTAATCTTTGTGATTTAAATGCTTTTATCTAGAGATGCATATTCAGGAAACAATTTGATTAAATCCCAAAAATTAGTTATAATATTTTAAAACTGACTAGAAATTCTATACAAATGATGCAAAGTAATTTCTATAATCATAAATTATTTAAAGTACACATCTATAGCCGAACATTTTGGTACCGAATAAATGCCATATATCATCAGACAAATCGATTAACTATTGTTATAATGAATGCCATTAATAAATGACATTCGACAAAAAGTGTTTTGTATTTCAGAATAATAAACAAATAAGAAAATATAATTTATTTTTATTTTTTATTGCACCTATATTTGTTTCAACGAATTAGGCGAGATTTACTCTTTATCATTAGTCTGTTTGGCATATATTTGCCCAGCTTAAGATGAAAATGCACAAAAATTGAACATCTGTAAATATTATCATGGTATTTATTATTTAAACTGCAACTTGCTTATTTTCAATATTTTCAATAGACAATTTAGCATAAAATCTATGTGACAGGTATTGTGTCGACTATTATTTTAATAATATTATTAACCGACTGATTATATAATATACCATTGAACTCGATAGAACGACGTCCTGTTTAATATTAAAATTTATAATTTTGGTAAGAAGTAAAAATAAAATTGATATACTTATAAACTTTTATGAAAAAAGTAAAATAAATATATTTACCTTAATCACATTGATTCTTTTGATGATATCACTATGAATTTATGTAGTTATTTTCATAATTTATTTTATCTACAGTAATATGATAATATGATAATATCTTCAATGGTTTTTGGCCGTCTTAAGTTTTATTCTATAATAATCAACGAGACTTCAGAACATTTTATTTTATTCTTTTAAAAAAAAAAAAAAAATGTTATTCAAAAGTTGTTTGATGGTGAGAGTTAAGTACGATAAATTATAAACTCTAGATAGTTTATTAAATAGCAATGAAGAAGATCAAGGTATAGTACTATTTTATTAGTTTTTTCTGCTATAATAAAATTAATTATAGACTGAGTCAGAGGAAATTTGTATAATTAACTATAACTTGATTTGAAAATACTAAATTAAAAGTCAATAAGTCAAATTATGTTTCACCAAATAGGAATAAGTCACGTATAAAATGAAAATAATGTTATGAGGTTATGAAAAATTACATTTTTCCTAAAAGGAACTAGTCATTCAAATCCGAAAATACGATTTAAAATAAAATAACATGTACGAATATTAAAACGGTATATTATTTTTTACGTAGGTATATTAAAACGGTCGTCTAAAACGGTAGTCTCGAACTCAAATTACCAGTGGGTCATATATTTATACATCAAAGGTTTGCGGGAAAAATATTTTTATATATATATTTTTTTACGTATGTCTATTACACATATTATATATATATATATATATAAGTATAACAATCTGTCAGTAAGGCACACGATATACAGAGTGAGACTAAGTATAGGTATGTTAGGCCTACACGTACAGATCAATTACAATATAAACTCATAGTGCCGATTAAGTCCATATACTTAATACTACTAGATAACAACTAACAATTAATGAGTGTGTGGAAAGTGGAAAAAAAAGATATAGGGAGCTTTTTGATGACTTGATGACTCGTTCGCATCATGATGGTAGTACGGTACCGTAACCATAGGTCTGCTGTTTTACTAACCATATCTATAATTGATACTCGTACGATGTGTGTTCAGTTTAAGGCTAAACTCCACCACAATTATTGTAAATATGTATTCTTGTCGTTTAAAGCAGCCTACATCACTTCGAGATGTTTTACCGCCTCTCGTAATGCTGTTGTTATACGCATTACTTGTCTTGTAGTATGAGGTCTATGATTAAGCCACTCCCGTAACGCTATTTGGTCGCAAGGGGTGAGCCTGCGAATCCGAATACCACGCCTAAAGAAGTTTTACTTAAAAAAAAATCACCGTTCAATAACAATAATAATAAATATTAAAAATGTATGAAATTTTATCAAAATGGTTTGCGGGCTGCGTGTTGGAGAGTTGAGACCACTGATCTAAAAACAAAAATAAAATGTTTCCATCAGTCAATTCTAGTTATAATAACGAAATTCATGTTAGTTATTTACCTACTGGCCTGTTACCTATACACAGCCTACCACGTCATATTTTTGGTCCTGGACACAACTAAACCCTGGCCCCTTTTAAGTAAAAAATAATTTTGAAAAATGTTTCTAATATATATTGAATTAATTATTTGAATCAACGCCGGGCCTCTAGAAAGTGCGGGCCCTAGTACATTGAGTCCTTCTGACACCCTCCCTTCACCCTTGTAGGGGCCCTGCCTATACATTCATTAGTCAGAAAAATAATTATTATAGCATCGTAATTTAAACTATGGTGGGCTTATAATATAATTTTCCGGACTTATATCATGCACTGTGTTAAATTAAATATTGTACCTATGCGATTTCATTCCAAACAACTGATAATGAATAGGCTCAACTTCAATAGAAAAGAAAAAAACTAAGGACGCTTAAGCTATGCATTTTCTCATTTTAGTTTTTTTTTTTGAAAAAGGAGAAGTTTTTGGTACATAAATACGAAAATTATTTGAGGGTGCTAATTTAAAAATTAGTGGTGTTAATAGTTTAATACCATTGGTATCATACCAACTAAGCCACACAAAACGTTTGCCTATGCGGCTAAACCTATATCCACTACATATCGCGATGCCATCGTGCCATAAAACTCTTTGCAAACTATAGGTATCGCGTAGTAAATAACAACAACATTATAGTGTAATAATTCGGCTTTCGATATTTTGATTTATTAAATATATCCGGGGCGGCCAAACGGTCGATTGCGGACAATTTCAAAGCCGAAAACCCTATTTTTAGCGTCACAAGCTCTATATGTTTCTTAATAATTATATTTATTCAATAATAAAAAAAAAAAATCTATGGAAGTCGATCCTCTAAGGTGAAGTATGTTTTTAGTACATCGTGTCCAAAAAAGTTTGTTCATCCCTGAAATATAATATGATCTATTGTATTGTACTTATATTTAGTAATAAAGTATTCTTATGCATATTATAGGTACTCACTATACAGCGACACACGCATTCAGTATATACGCCCACATTTAAGTCTCATATTAAGTATGTTATAATACATTTCGGTAACTGTGCAAACCGGTAACAATACAGTTCGAAAAAGGTCAAATATACTGAGACGATCGACGTATTAATGTTATTATAATGTGTTTTGCGAACAAAACGAGTGTACAAAGATGCAATCTTATTGGGAATAATAATAATATGATACACCTAACCCTCCACACCACATCATGATGTGTAATAAAATAGACGGCCGGATGGATGTAATAAGTTCAAATAACATTGAAACATATTATAAATTATATTATCTGTTACCATAGACGCAGTATATACGCAACGATAATAATATTATACATAGCTCCAACTGTATTATTATGGCAATTTAAATTCTTCACAATATTATTATGTTTGAACAACCTTGTACACTATTTATAATATTACGAGACTCGGGAGCTCCGCTGCAGAGATGTAATATATTAAAAATATTTGCAGAGAATTTTTAGTCAACAGATTAATTTAATATTTCTATATATTGACCATCTTAAGGACTACATTAAAAATTGCAAAATGTTCACATTAAACTCCATTGAAATCAAATAGAATTTTTCTTAAGCTCCAGGTGATTTGTCTCCGAGTTAGATATATTGTAATAAGTAGTTTAGATTAATAATAAACATTGTTTTCAATCAATTAATAATTTATTAATACTTTTTATTTATGCAAATTGAATACTTAATCAGTGTATATCTTATTTATTTTAGCTCCTATTAATTATGTACACTAATTACGAAATAATATACTATCGAGTACTATCGTGTTCCTAAATCATTAACAATAGTCAATAATACTATTGTTAGATGAATAGTATTCTTTAAAATCAACTCCTAGTTCTCCTCGGTAAAATTAAACAATGAATAATAATTAGTTTTTTGTTAGAATTTTTGTTATCGCCTATCACTTGTAAATTCGTTACATAAATCGTTTGTAAAATGTTGGGCTGCCTTGTTTTTAGAGTGGGCGAATAGCAATCAACGTCTTCGAGTTGGTCTGATAATTTTAGAAGCTAAGTGTATTACTATTATTCATCTGAACTCTAAGAAAAAATTAGTTATATACTATCACTTAACACTAATCTCATTTACAAGATGATTATCAACATTTAGTCCAGTTCATAAACAATAATAAAATCTAGTGTTTATGTAATTTTTTTAAAAATATTTTTTTATACAGGTACCTACTTATAGGTATAGACACTTCATTTTTTACCGGTTTCATTTATAATACCAAAAATTCTTGCTATCTTTCTTTCCTATTTATTCGGTTAATGTATTTCAAGTTTATTATTAAGTACTGTAATGGATATGTTAATTTTGAATTTAAAAAAAAAATGGTAGTATATTATATAATAAAACAATTCTGAGTGAATCATCGTGCTGAGTTAACTTATACTTCTAAAAGTATTTTATAATATTATATTCATATAATTATTGAATAACTGATTTTTGATTATACCTAATACTTAGTACCTAATACGGTACCTAGGTTAACTAATTTTTCCAAAATTTAGACTTTACATAACAATAATTATTATCATATTATTATATTAATAGCTATTTTTCGTTTATAATAAGCCAAACAACAATACTGTTAAACGCAAACACATAATATCTTTTTATTTGAATTATTATCTAAATAATATTTAGCTCAATTCTGGGCCGAACTATGTGAAAGTTCATAATATAAAATATAAATAGCTTAAAATGAGTGTAAACATTTTGAAAAGTTAATTGAATGCGGGAAACAATTCAATATGTAATGGGAAAAAGTTTCAAATTTCTACGATCAATATTATTGTAATAAAAAAAAAATGATAAAAATTTAAGTCATTATTTAGTTATTGTTTAGCTAAAATTAACATACTCAACATTCATAAATTTGAATACCTAAAAGAATAATTGTCTATGGATTTTTAATATACGTATTTTAACTAGAACAAGTGTAATTTATGTGGAACCAATTGTATACAACTTAAAATATTTTTACCATGAAAAAAAATATCATCAACTTGAAACAAAATATTGTTTTTTCCCGATATTTGTTGTTAACCAATAACCTTAAGCTTAAAAAAAGCTGGAAAGTTCCTATTTTGACTTCTTATTAGAGATAGAAGGATTGAAGCATTTGTTCTATTAAAAAGACACAAAAAAAATAATCATTTTTAAATATATTATGTATGTAATATGATATCAAAAATAATAAAAAATACAGTTAATTTCATATAATTTAAACGACTATCGATAATTTTTGTAAATAATAATATAAGTAAAATATATAGGTATGGTAAAAATATAGTGGTTTAAAGCCAGTTTTATACAAGGGAATTAATTTATTGATCATATATTTCATATTATATTCTACTTAAACTTATTTTGTTCAGAGTTGAGATTTTTAATTTACAATTAATATTCATCAGATTGATATTCGACGTCCGGCAGAATATAATATATATTATATATATATGCATATATATAAATATACGTAAACAAATTCGGTGCAATGAATAGATTTTTTACAGGTAAAAAGGTAATTTCGGCGCAATTGATATACACCCGAAACGAGTAAGAATGCACATAAAATGAATAAAAAACAATGTTAATACCACACATTGTAAGCTTTTGTCACTCAATAGTAATTGGACAGATTAATTTTTCAATATTATAATCAAAATCGAGGTTTAGAAAATTTGACAAAATATTTCTTAAAAACAAAGTAACGCAAAAAAATAAATATTCACCCTATCATTTAATGTATTTATTTAATTCATTTATCATATAAATGAAATGATAATTTAATAACGTAAAATATTTAAATTATCTTTTTCAACGCATGACAGGGTCAATACAGCGTCCGTAAAATATTACAATATTATAGTCAATCATCGTTGTACCAAATGAAATGTATACATAATGTTGTACCTATTATTTTATCAAACAATATAATACATTAAATAGCACTATGTTTGTATGATCGTTAATTATTGTTAATTAATTTTAATTAATTATTTTAAAACACGATGTGTAGAGACTAGAGGAGGAATATCGTCATTGCAGGTACCTATGGAGGTATGTATCTTTACATTACGTTTTTTTTTTTTTTTGTGAAAATTATATTTATTCCGGTGTTTTATTCTCATAAAAATGAAAGGATTGCTAATTAATGGGAACATTTTAAAAGGGGAATATCATTATGTATTTTTAATCGTCAAGTAAATTTTTTTAAATGTAATCATAACTGTGGGTAGAAAAGTATAAAATTTAATAGATTTCATCTCTATACTGTGTGCCACTTTTATAAGTTAATGCTTATAACAAAAAACACCTATTTATTCAAAAAATTATCAAAGATTTTGAAAATATTTATTTTTAGATAATTTGAATTTATACATACTTACTACCTACTTATAAAACGTTACTATATATTATGTAGTTTAGATAAAAACATAAATTCCTATAGCGAATGTCATTAATGAATATCATTAGTAGACCTAGACGATATCGTCAACGCTAAAGAATTAACAAGCAATATGATTGGCAATTAAGCAATGTTTTAAAAATCGAATATTTTGTTTATACATTTATAACTACCCATGACTAGGAAATTACCTTATATTTACTATCACTGATCAATATTGATAATTTTGTTTGAAAAAATATTCAAGTTGACTAAGTTGAGTTATAAGAGTAAAATGACGTTCCACAGTATCTAACACAGACTAATCTTGACCTTGGTTGACTGCACAGATTGACAGATTACAGATAGATACTGTATTATGTCATGCAATGTGCTAATGCCTAATACTCGTTCTTGAGGGTAGGTACAAATATATTTAATAATAATGAATAAGTTGTCCATTATAATGATTACTATTGCGTACCTAGTACCTACATACAGCATAGACGTATATCCGATGTATTTGAGGGATCCGAGTTATCTTTTACTTAATATTTACTGTGCGATCGTTGACTTATTAGGCAGCCCAAATATTGTTATTTGGTACTGATAAGATAAATCTATTATACAATGTAAACTCGTTTCTAATTCAACAAGTAAATTCAATGCGTAGTTAATATCATGTTATTAATTATGATTGAAAAGGCCAGAGATATCATTTGAATTGCTAAATGCATCACTGCTTGGAAATTATGGGCATCAACGTTGTTTCCTTGTCCAGGGGTTTTCAATTTTTTAGTCCACCATCTTCAAATTTTGAGAACAATTGAAATGTGTCATATACTTAAAATTATGATAGATAATAATAAACATTGTACATTATTTACTGCGGAATTAGGTTTCGTTTATAATATCTGACGGTGGCCTCGGGAACCTCAACGCACAGGCTTAAAACCTCTGCCCTAGTCAAAGTCGTATAAAGGTACATTTTATCCATTTAATCCAAAAACGAGATTCCATTTTCCGCCACAAAAAAAGTTGGTTTCTATTTCCCTCCATATCATTTTCGACTAAAATTATGACTATTTGACTCCAATATTTTTGCCAGTTATGTGTATTACGTTCCGTATTATAAAAATAGAGTGAGGCTAGGCACACAGTTTGCGCTTATTGGTTGATGATTACACTCTGGTATCGGCTATCTATATCAGCTATCAAAAAACGCTAGTCCAAGCAATTACAAAAAGTAAAATAATTATTCATATTATACCTATCTAATTTTTGTTTTCTTTGAACAGGTATTAATTTGGGATTAGAAATCGTAAATATTAATCTACACAACGGCAAATATTTTCATTTTCTTACAATTAAAATTTTTGAATTTTAATAGAATAACTAAAGTCATTGTGTTTTATTTGAATATTCTAGTTTGTTGATTTTTGAATTTGAAATGTCTTTAAAAAAATTACATGCATTTAATTTTTAAATATTTTTTGGTTGCTGTAAGTGAAATGCGAGAGGAACTTTGTACATTTTCATTCCTTGTTATACAAATTATAAATACAACATAATTTTCAAATGTTTGTGATTTTTATTTTTATTTTGTAAAAATGACAGCTTGATTATATTAAAAAAATGTTTGCCTAAGTATTTTCGATAATTTTAATGCTGTAAGACACAATAATCTATAAAGAATGATGTGTTATGTTTTAAAGGTTTTTTTTTACTTACAATCATTTTATCGTACATAATACATATTATTATTCAAAATTCTCCTTAAAATTTAAGTTGAATTTTATCAACCAAAACAATTACATGCACACAAAAATAAATAAATAAAACATAACTTAAAATATTTAAGAAAATTTTAGCCATAACAGCTTTTGATTTAAATGATTATTCTTCATATTATTTTATTCACAATATAGTACTATACCATATAATATAAGTACCTTTTTGCAATTATTATAAAAAATCCAATATTTTATCATTTTCATTTTTAAAATTAATTTTAAATGGTGATGAAAAAATTAATAATTATTGAATATTAATATAACTTTTTTTTTCATTAAAATAAATCAATTTTTAAAATCAATAAATTGATTTTTTTCAATTTCGTGAATTACACTTTTTTACATATTATATATTTTTATAAGATGCAGCAGAATATCGTTTTCGTATTTAATGAATATTCATTACAAATTATTTTATCTGTTATACTTTGACTATTATAAACCATAATTAATTAATTAATCTGTTTTTTATACTTGAAATGTATCAATATTATACAAAGGGATTGCAATTGGCAGTACCTATTTAAAAGAGAATAAGATATAACTTATAACTTATAAGTAAATAGTTATTGTATTTATTATTTAACTGCCCTGTCTGTTATATGTATGTTTATAGTCTTAGTTTACTATACTGTTGTTATACATATATGCAATATCAATTATAATATATAATACAATTAATTTATTAATACCAATTTTACGATCATTGGGTGTTTAGGCTAAAAAATAAAATCGAAGAGATCAAAGTATATTAAAAATGGTGGATAAACGTCTTTATAATGAATCAGAGTCCATATTCAAAACTAAAATCTGTATCTTAACCAAAGTCTAACGGTGTCCTCAGATGGTTGAGTCTAATTAACAACATATTTTTGTACTTAAAATAATAATTGAAAAATATATATATTTTAAAAACACATATATTAAACTGCGAATGGAAAATTGCGATGTGTATAGGAACACATCATTGTAATACGCATGTTTCATGACTTGTGTTTAATATTATGGTCTACGACCGTTACCATGTGTCAAATATACTAATGACTAATGATGTATTATAATAATATGCAGTTATACCTATTATACACGCACGCCTTAACGATTGATTCGACGCTTCTATTCGTAGGTACCTATATTGGTAATAATAATCATTGTTATCGTCGGATCAATGCTAAATATTATATTATTATTATTGTTATTATTAAACAAGCAACATATTTATCATTGTAATGATATATTATATTAATTATTTAAATACGTTTAGGTATAATAAATATTATAATCGTGTATTAATTTTTCATCGAAGTTACTCCGTGAATAAACATTTATCGAACGTAATTTTTTGTTCATTTGAAATTGATATGCTGTAGTATTTATATACGTACCCGTAGGCATAAACCTATATAAATAAAAATAACGTAACAATAATATTTGTTGAAAACTTAAAATTGACTAATTAGGCTATAATGATGCATTCTGTATATTCTCAATTCTCTCGTTTTTTAAAACTTTTACCTGCAACACAGACACAGTAGAAGGTATATTGTAGATGATTTTTTTTCATCAAATGAAAATATTTTAAACGTTATCATAGCTTATAATATAGTTCACGTGCAGCTCACCCTGTGTAACTAAAATTTAGGTATTTATCATCATTCATTTACAAGTTCGAAAATATTAATTTTATGATCAATGTTTGCATCTGAATGTAGCCATAAATATTCAAGAATAACAATAAAACAGTTATCATTTTTATAATAACTTTTATTATAAACAGGGTTGTGTATTTATTGAATAACAAAATTATAATTTGGTTTTCGTACCTCGTACCGATTCTGAATCGTGAATTCGTGACTATATTATGTATATCAGTCAGATAATACAGTTTACTGCTGTTTTTACCAATAAAATCAAAATAATTCCGAGCTGTAAATTTAATGCGAGATTTTTCATTTTTTTTTTCAATATTTTGATCGTAACGTTAGTTTTTCATGAGCCATTGAAGTTCACATCAGACGACATTGAATAGTCTCGTGTATAATAATGATATAACCTTTAACGATTGTATTTTTTTTATTTATCAAACAGATTTCGTCAAACGAATCGTGATTGAAAGTACGCGGTGGGTGGATGCCACTAGTTCTCGGATGGGTGATACCCAGGTTCTTAGTAGCAAAACCCTTACCACACATACACGTTAACAAAATTGTTAATACCGTTAATAAATAATAATTAAAACAATTTAGCCAATGTGATGGTTTTATTTTCAAAGTGTTACGCCCAAAGCACCCTTGAAAGAATGTTTTTAAATATTTATCAAGTATGTATTTATGATTCTAGTGCCTTATTATGTTTTGTTTTCATCCAATATTTTGAATTTTACATTATCCTTATAGAAAATTTATTTATCATGAAATTTTGACTATCCCGTATAATAAAAACTATGTATGATGTTGTATTATGTAAGATGGTTATTTGCAATCCTATATCCAAATAGTTTGATGTTTATTCCTTTTTGTAAATATTATGATTAGTTTTATAACTTATAAATAATTATAATATAACATAAATGATAATAATATACTTCTCAATAATATCTACTTTGACATAATAACAGCGTATGTATTTATAAAATAATTTATATACCAACCTAACTATAAATTATACCTATAATCAATTTATTTTTGAGCACATATTTACTAAATATTGGTTTAAAAATGATACATTGACATAGTAAATGATTATCTAGTTCTTTTCTAACCAGAATTCTGTATGAATAAAATTCAAAAGCTGATGGAGTTTTATCCTTAAGGGGAAATTTTTTATTTGCATCCTTCTGAGTATTACTCTGTAAAACATCTATCGAGTATCCATAGTCTCCATAACAAAACATTAGAGGGTATTGAAGTGCGTCGTAAGATCTGTGTAATTCACTTGTCCATTGTAGTTGATTATCGTGGCTTTGAATGATAATATCTCTTTTTTCAAATTGCTGCTCAACTTTTGCCAAAGCTATACTTCATTAGCCGCTGCTGCATCGTAACAGCCTTTGTGCCCATTAGCAGGTTTTCTATCTGTGTTAATCACTACCTACCTTAAATTTAGCAGAATGTCGACTTGCATTCTCTACAGGGTGATTCTTTTATCAAACAACACTTATCGTTGGATAATACCAAACCTAATATACGATAGGTTTTTATATGGTGTTCGTGTGTAAATACCACCTAACATACACCTATAACACACGCAAACACCACCCAAAACCACCTAACTTTGGGAGGCTATATCTTGTAAACGGATTAACGAAAAATGAAAATTTAAACGTGAAAATTCATTGAAAAATAGCCTTTTTAGTTGATGACATTTTAAGTATAGGTTGTCATTTGAAAATCAAAAGTTGATAATGGTTCACCTGATAAATATAAGAGTGAAAATATTTAAAATAATATATAGTTCTAGAACAAGATGGATCTAAAATTTTGAAAAAAAAAAAATTTGAAAAAGTCAATAGTTTTTGAAATAATGAGTTTTGTTTGATAAAAGAATCACCCTGTATACTGTGGTGTTGAATTCTCGAATATACTTATTTTCAGTATGCAACATATTTTGTAGCTGTTTGACTAATGCTCGTTTAACTTCTGGATAAAGAGAACATCTAAGTTTAAATTATTTTTCATCTTCGCCAACAAACATATAAAACATCAATAAGTGACTTGATAGATTGCTGTTACATATGAACGACTTGTAAATCGTGTCACAATATACGTTACAGTGTTACACACGTACAGTCGATCGAATGTGTATATTATGTTTTTCGGCTACCAGCCAGATTACTAATTTTTCTTGTCATTTATCATATGCAAATGTAATCAAGCGTATTTTTTTCTAGTAATCAGGGACATTACATGTTATTTTCAAATTAACCAATATTTTGTTAACATGATTACTGTGTTTGACTTATATTAGATACTGTATTATAAGTGCTTGTATTTATTTTACGTAGAATAACGTGGTTACAGGTAAATTTAAATATGAGTGAGCCTGAGTATGCTTAAAAAATTACCCTAGTAAATCGTTATCTTTTGAATAGAAATAGCTATGTACGTTTTGTCGTATAATTATCTATGCAAAATAATAACTTCAGGCTTCTGTCATCTAGCTTGTATAATGATAAATACTATTACCTATACCGTATAAGGTAATATAATATCGTACAATTTTTTCCATTACCTGCTCGTCGTCGATTCAAAATATTACTATACGTCATTGGAACGTGACTCTATCGCAACAGTGATCCATATATATGAGTATAAAAATGTATAATACAATACACGTCTTATTATGTGAAATGTTAATCGATACAACGTGTGTTCTCATTTGATCGGCTTGCTAATAACAA
Source organism: Diuraphis noxia (assembly GCF_037042655.1). Lineage (NCBI taxonomy): Eukaryota > Metazoa > Arthropoda > Insecta > Hemiptera > Aphididae > Diuraphis > Diuraphis noxia. The sequence continues at coordinate 93,521,450 of NW_028301711.1, read as the reverse complement.
CAACCGCATACATGCAGTGGTTGACTTGGAAATAAAGTAGTAGAAGTACTCTAGCTACTTTTAAAATGTAGCGTCCTTAGCATTTTAATAAAACTTACATAACCATGGCGGTGGGGGGGGGGGGGGTCGCCCCACATCACCCTTTGTGGTCCCTTTTAAGAAGCATAATAAATTATTAAGAAACACGTATCAATGGACCATAACATATAAATCTTAATTTATCATGTGTAACCGTGTTAACTTAAGGTTCACTTCATATTAGAATTAGATATCAAATATTAATACAATAAAATTACAATTCACATTTTCAAATACAATTTTGTATTTAATTTTAATTAATAGGTAAGTTAAAAGTTTACATAACAATCCGCCCCATGTGTTCCCCTTTAAAAAAGAAGTAGGGGTACGCTAGCGTATCCAAAAAATTAGTTGAGGTACTCAGTCCCCCGCGTCCCCCTCAAATCAACCATTGCATACATGCCTATATCGTGCCCAAATCGATACGTCATAGCTCACAATATTATTAATGGAATCGTTGAATGGTTTGCATTTTTTCACAATATTTGTTACGATAACGTTCACATTTATGTTATATCCTATTATATACCTTATGTCATATAATACGTAAGTAATAATAGATAGGTAGTACCTATAAAAACGCTGTTAGTGCCTGCGACAGTAGATGACGTCAAATTTAAAGTACACCATATTATTATTATGTAGTAGCCACTTTGTGAAATCTATCGTATTATGATGAAAATTTGTCCATTTAATGAAATGAAAACGTATTTTCACACTTCATGCATTAAAAATAATATTTTATGAAACTTAACGAACTTATCACTTTTTCAAGAAATGGTCACTTCAATCTGATAAAGTTAATTTTTTTCACAACTTAATTAGTTTGTTCATTTTGTGAATCAAAACTTTTACCTCAGAATTCAGATTCTCACAATATTAGTTTTATTAATTACTATTTATTTATGTAATATTTCATACCTTACTAAATGTTTACATAATATTTAACAATGTAAGTTGAATTTACATTAATATACGTTAAAACTTACATAATCATTCATAAATAATTAAGTAATGTTAAATATAAAATAAAATAAAATAGATATTTAAAAAGAAGGTTATTGTTATGCTACATGGGGTGATGATGATATGAATAATATTGTACTCCATCAGTCTCACGCGTCTATAAATTGCTAATAAAAACACATTCCGTTGCGTGCTACTATAATATTGTTATCAAAGTATAATCCAGCGATTATCAAGAAAAAAATTACAAAACTTTTTTGCACTCCGATTTTTCCATTGAAGTGACGTCAGCGTTTGATTTCCAATCAATAACTAATAACCTGACCTAAATAGCAACCCTTGGTGCAAATAATAAAATCAAAACTCTCCACCAATTTTTAGTATAATAACGATAAAATAAATTATAATGTATTCAAATAACATCTAATGTCATCATAAAAACTTAATTAGGTGTACTAGATTTTTAGATTTTTACCTAGCCATAAAACAATAATTATTTTTATTTTTTCAAAGTTATGATATTATTTTGTCCCACTAATATATAATAATAATATTATAATATAATTTATATTATGTTTGTGTCCGTAGGTATACGACATGTATGATGTATTATGGAATGTCCGGCAATAAACTATACATATATGTATAGATACGTCATTGTAATGTTCGAATGCATAGTAAAATGACCAGATAACCTTGAAACACCGGTTACCACACTGGTGTTACCGTTTTGCCAATTCATAGTTATAAAACGAACCGCATTGACGTAATCCATGTATCCATGGTCGTTTTAATACCTGAATTACCTAATGTTTTTTTTTTTTTTTTTTTAATACATATATAAATATTTTTTATGTACCTACACATTAGTCTGTAACTATCATAGACTGTAACGTAGTTGGTGTTGAATATATACAAGGAGTGGCTATATCTATAAGTTCACATACATGAAAACATTTCTAAATATATCATAATTTCCCTTGTATTACCTTGATAACGTTTCTTTTCGGAAGTAAAAAGAAATCACAATATAAAACGTGGTCAAATATTATGTTTATTTTTGTCTAAATAAGATATTGTACTTATTCCGAAAAAAAATCAGATATTTTTAAACTATATTAAACTGTTATCTATTCATAAATCATAACCTAAGCATAATTTATAATATGTATAGAAACTTACCTAAACCAAATATTTTGAATTCGTTAACTCATTTAAATATGATGCTATTAACATTTCTGAACAGCACTTTTACGAACTCAAACCATTGATACAATATTTAATACTTACGACTTGATGAGTAATATATATCTAGATATCTACATATCAAGTGAGACTATTAAAAAATAAAACTATAATTATCATATTATTATTAAACCACTATTGTACATACCTAGGTACAATTAAGAAAATTGAAACAGCTTAGTGTCCGGAAATAATATTGCCCAATGCCTACGGTAAAAATAAGTTTGAGTGTGTTTGAAAGAGTTACGGGAAGTTATGTAGTATGTGAATATCTACCTGTCTATAGACACCATCAAAATTGGTCATTTTAATACACGCTCGTCTCGTTGTTCATTATTAAAACGGTTTTGACCGCAATGCTTTATATTATAAAGACATGTATAAGATATATAATAATATTATACTCGTATACAAAGGGTATTTCAAGGATGGAGGATATGGGGATAAAAACATATTATTTAATTATTTATGTGCATAAATGTGTAATTGAAAATTTAATCGGACAATTTCTTTCTCGAATTGATTTAGCCTTCGTGGAATATAATAACAATAATATTATTAATGATATGGCCCATGACATGTGTTATTATTAAGTGAACATATCATGTACATATAATATTGTATATATAATATACAATATTAAAATCATACCTATATATGACTGACCACGACTCACAAGAACTGCTAATTCCCCCCACGTTATCCATCATATAGTTAGTAGGTACTCAAAATTTCAGCACTATATTAACCAATATGATTATTAACTGTTGTGGTAATGATTTATGAATAGATAAGGGTATAATATAGTTCAAAAATATCTGATTTATATGGCATTAAAATGTTACATATTTTTTATGTTGTACACTAAAGTCTTTAGATGAAAATTGAAAGTGGTTTTTTTAAATCTTAACGATTTTCCATCGGTTATTTAGTTGAACAAACAAAAAAGGACTGTACAGAAAGCATCGTTAAATTATTAATTGTTTGTAGTTTATAACACTAAAACACGAGCTCGTCAGTACCATATCATGTCAACATAGTATCGCATGATATATAGCAACAGCTGATAGATGTATTTTATGTATATTATATATGTTTTATGAAAATCATGTCCGTTCAACTTTTGTCCTTTAATAATGCATATTTTATCCGATTCACAATTTTTGAAATGTTTGGGTATACTTAAAAGTTAAAGATCATACTTTTCAATATATACTTAGAATTGTTATACTAGTATCGTACTCTATGGCAGTACAAAACTACAAAATCATTATTATTTTTTAAATAAGAGCTATCTTAGCTTTTGAACTATTACAACTTAACAATTAGATAATGAATAATTATGAAAAGTTTCATATGTGTAAATTGAAATTCGAACGAGGTGATTTTTGAGTTATTAAATTTGATTTACGAAATTTTTACAATCCTAAATTAATAATGGCCCAGGGATCGAAACCGGTTTTTCAAAAACCGATTTAAACCGGTTAGAACCGCGGTTTGTTCATTATTGAACACCGGAACCGGAACCGACACCAAAAGCTTTAAAACACCGGTTAAAAAACCATAACTGAAACCCGAGGCCTTTAAAAAACCGTTTATAAAACCCAAACCGAAACCATAGAATTGAAAAACCGTTCTTGATCAGTTCTTGAAAAACCGATTAAATTTTAAAATCAATATCGGTTTGTTCAAATTGTATAAAGTTAATTATATTATTTATAATTCTAGTTAAAACGAGTATTTTCATTCGAATAAAATAATATAATGTTGGAATTTATTAATAAAAATCTCGATGCTCTTAGGTAATCACTAATCAGTATTACGAAATATTAATATCTATTGGTAATACGAATATTGTTCTATTTATATTTTATATTATTCCTATACTTATTGTATTGGTTCTAAATTAAAATATAATATAACTACTATTATTTTTTCCACCCCTATGCGGTTATACATGTTTGTAATCACTAATCAGTAATCTGTATTGTTGTTGTATTATATTAATTGTAATGTTATTATTTATTGCCTATTGAGTATTGGTAATAAAAACGACAAATGTTATTAAAAAATAGAAATATGTAAATTTCTAGCAATCTCTTGGATTAAAAATGTGTGTTAAACGTGTATTTATACCTTTTAAAAATAACAGAATTGTCAATACTCCAATAACCTTTTTTAGCAACTATCCATTTAAATTTAAATTTAATATTTTGTTCAAATATCATAAGCATAACATGAGATGAGATTTAACATGACATATCATGTGATTTATTATACTGTAATCTGTAATATAATGCAATATTAGTGTAAATTACAATTAAATATTAATGTAATGTAATCGAATAATATGATAATAATAATATGATCTCTATAATATGTTGTATGCAAAAGCAGGTAGGTTAGCTACTACCTACGTTGTCGAGAACACGAAATTAGTTCTGTTGATCATAACTTGGCATATTGTATGTACATTCTACACAAAGTGTACAAATCGGGTGTTGACCAGTTGCCCCTCACTGCTGTTATCGGAATTTCAATAATATACCAGTTGCCCTCAACCAAATATACCAGTTGCCCCCAACCGAATGTACCATTTGCCCTCACATGTTAATATATTCACGAATACAATATATAGCATGTAAAATAGGGGAGGTGAATATACAAATAATAAATAAATTATGAAACTCAATGTGATAATTTGTCAAAAAACATAAAAATCAACTATAAAATGATACCTTTGTAAGTATTTAATTGTAACAGTGTTAATGCTGAGTGAACTTCAGAAATAGATTTTGGTAGCGGTAGAAGTGTTTTTCTTCTCGCACGATAAATGCTTCTGCGAATGGACTTTATACATCGTTTAATGTTATATCCACAACGTTTGATTGAACTTCTTCACGTATTAGTTTTAATGAGCGTTTGGAAATTTCATCCACAGCTTTGCACCAAGCAGGCTATTATTATTTTAAAAAAATTTTCATTTTATCCATCTTATTTATATAGTATATTATATTTAATATAATATTATATGTAATTCCAATCACATGAATTTGATTCAATCATTTTATACTATTTTACTTTATTTTCATAAATAATTTTATATTTTATTTATTATTTGTATATTCACCTCCTCTATTTTACGGGTTATATATTGTAATCGTGTATATATTAACATGTGAGGGCAACTGGTATATTTAGTTGAGGGCAACTGGTGCAATTTTCTCTAGGTAGTTTGAGGGGAATTGGTATAAAAAAGGTACTTTTTGGGGGCAACTGGTACATGCCCTACAAATCGGATACCTATATTTTAATTTTTAGGGCTTTAGGCTCAGCCCTTAATAGTTAATAGATAGATAATAAAAATTGGGTCAACGGTTTTTAGATGTAGGAAAATATAATAAAAATTTAAAACACCGTTCCAAAAACCAAAACCAAACATTTTCAAAAACCGTTTTTGAAACCGATAAATTTTTTTTAAAACCTTTTTTGAAACCGAAACCAAAACCAAAAAGTTTGAAAAACCGATCTTAAAACCTAAACCAAAACCAGAAAATTTAGAAAACCGTTCTCAAAAACCGAAACCGAAACCGTTAAACTATGAAACGGTTTCGATCCCTGTTAAATGGTCAGATATAAAATATAAATAATAATTTATTTTAGTAGTTTTTCAAGTTTTATACATTTTATTATAAAATATTAAAGTTTTCAAGTTGTTTAAAATGCATTTGTGATTGCACATTTTTAAACATTTTTTATATGGACGCATAAGATTAGTATACGGTTTGCATGGATCGAATCGAACTATACATAACAATAATGTTTAACGTAATAATATTTTATTATACAGTTGTTGTAACGTATTACGTAAAAAATAACACCGACATTTTGTTTTTTTTTTATTATAACAATTGTTATATATATTATCATTTATAACATACATGTGTCATTCTTTATGTGTAAAATTGTAACAGTTACACCATGTGACAATTTAAAAAGGTCTTTATCAAGACCACATAGAGCTAGAAACACTCAACCAAAAGGGCGAGTTTTTGACAGCTAAATTTCAACAGATTGACGAGTGAAAAGCACACAACAACCAATAGTAACGGCAGTGCTATGATCTCTCGTCATACCAAGGAGGTTTCGAACACTCTGCACCGGTTTCTATCATCTAACGGGTATATACACCGGTTCATCCATTAGGAGCAGACATTTCTTCTACTTCAAAATTCTTCTCAACACATATTTGATCCAGTTTTTGAAATTTTTGTGTTTTGGTAAATGAAACCAAGCATTTTAAAAGCTTTATTAATTATCAAATTTATATGCGAAGAATAAGAAATATTGGCTTCAAGTAAAATTCCTAAATCCCTGATAGAATTGGTTCTTGTAAGCAATGTATGGTCGATTGAGTAATTAAACAAAATAGGTTTATGAATAGGCGTGTGAAAGTAATTATACTAAATTTATTGATGTTGAATGGTAACAATTTTGTTTAATCCAACTAACAAGCTTGTACAGATTAGACTGTAAATTTACTGCATCAGAGAGAGTTAATTGTTGAAAATATTTTTGGAATTAAATTTGAATCCAATGATATTATATCATTGTATACGAAAAACGATTCTGAGCGAAGAGGGTTTATCTGTCTAGGATATATTATAGATTATTAAAAGTTTTCAAAGGTTAGATTTAAAAAGAAAATTTTTTATGAATTTCTAGTTTCAAATAATTTGAGAATTTTCGTGGTTTTTACATATGTTGTCAAAATTCAAACTTTGAATGCTTGTAAAAAAAATTGTGACTACACATTTTATTTTTCAATTGCTATTGTAAAAATATGATAGGAGCCATGCATTAAATTTTCAAATCTAAGGTATAAAAGGAAAATATTTAATGAATTTCTAGCTTAAAATAATATATGAATTTTCGTGATTTTTACGTATTTAGTCAAAATTTGGAATTTACATGCTTATAAACAAAAATTGTGACTACATATTTCTTTTATTTTTCAACTGCTATTGTAAAAATATGTTAGGAGCCTTGTATTAAATTTTCAAATCTTAGATCTAAAAAGAAAAATTTGTATGAATTTCTATCTAAGATAATTTGTACATTGCCGTAATTTTTACGTATTTAGTCAAAATTTGAACTTTAAATGCTTATAAAAAAAAATTGTGCCTATGTATTTTTAATATTTTTTAACTGCTATTGTTGCAATGTGTTAGAAGCCTTGTATAAAATTTTCAAGCTTTTCTGCCTAACAAATAAATTTTTATCGATATTAATTTAAAAAAAACTAATGATGATCGAAAATTGCAAATACCTATGAATAGTTCAACTTAAGTCGAAAATTTTTGAAAATTGCATGGTGGATAGGATATACTTATATAAACATTCGGTGAAATTTTCATGTATCTATGGTCATTTGTTTTAAAGTTACATCAAAATCCAAAATCGATTTTGTTGAAAACTGATTGTGCATAAAATTTCCCGTTTTTCTCTTAATTTTTAGTTTGTTTTTCTCGATTATTTAGAAAAGTATTGAGAATTTTTTACTTTTAACCCCCCAAATAAGTACTAACTAGGTTCACTTTCTGATCTAACATAAGGTACTAAAGTCGAAAATCGAAGCATTTTTACTTCCCCAAAACGTGATGACAGACATAAAAAAACACACATCATGGTCAAATAAATACATTCTCCGCCGCTCAGAATCTAAAATAACCATGGATCATTTCAATATTTTATATCTGATTACTCAATTAATTATACGGACTAAAATCTTAGTCCGTGATTAAATGTTAAAATAATAATAATAATAATAATAATATGATAATAATTAAATAATGCAGGAAGCTAATACGTCACTAAATAGCGATATGGTTCAAAATAGATCATATTGTTTATTTCAAAATAAAAAGTTGTTTTTTAATAATATTTTTACATATTCATGTATATATTTGAAATACAGAAACCCAATTAATAGTTAATAATAAAGAAATTTTTTTCTAACTACATTAATTGTTGTAGCAATAGTTATATATTAGGGGGTACTGGGGGATTAGGTACTGGGGGGTAACTTCCCTATGGATTTGTGAATGTTATTACCATAAACGTTTGCACCCACATAAGTTTCTACCAAGTGCCGCCTATGGGTCTGGGTCTTCTCGTCTCATGATCTCAAGATTTTATTTCAGTTCTATAGGTATCTTTGTCAATGAGTAGGAATACGATAAATTACCTACGAGATTCCATAAATTTCAACTGACACTTCCATGCTACTGTCTCACAGTAACAATCTGAAAATCTTTATAAAGCTGACCTGTCATTTTTTGATAATATTTCGCTCTATAATAAAATATAAACGGAGTGTGTACAGGATGTAAGCGAACTCCATTTTTAGCTGCTTTTGTTAGTTTAATCTCTATATAAGTCTTATTTCACAGTTATTGTATTTATTCTTAACCTGAACAAAGTAGATCACAAATTAAATCCGTGATATACGTAATAAGCTGTTTCCCTTATTACACCGCATCAAGTCGAACTGCTTTCTGGTCTATGACACCAACCAAATTCACTTTTATTAGCTTTACTTATCGTTCAGACACTGTCAAACCTACCTCCTAATTAGAAAAATAATTAATTTTACATCCCTTCTTACTATCCTGTTTCAACACTGCAGTTAAAATAAAAACTTTTATTTTAATATGGACTAGGTATTTCAAACGTAATAAAATATTCAATTCTAATAAAAAAAATGCATTGAAATGAAAAAAAAACTGTAAGTAATCCTATTCATTTAATTTTAAATAACAAAAGATTACATTTCGCTTTATAAAATTGAATAAAAATATATAATTTCGTAAATATTGCAATAAATTTAATATACTTTTATAATATTAAACTGAAACTCTGCTACGTTATTTATATTTATTATTTCGAATTTCAATATACTATTATAGCATTCAATGTTAAAGCATATTAAAATCATTATTTGTGTTTTTGTTATAATTCTTAGAAATTTCCTTATACTATCTCATAACATTATATTAAATTTTTTATATTCCAAAGATGCGCTTAATTTTAGTATTGTAAACATTGATTTGAGTTATTGTGAAGTTATTTAACAAACAAATATTTTAATAAGTTTAAAAAATAAATTGCGAATTTCGTTTAATTTCTAAAGCTATAACTTTTGTTACAAACAGTTGGTTTTTATATTATTTTCTGTTGTAAGGCTATATTATATTTTATATTATGTTTTTGTTAAGTGATTAAGTCGAATTGAAATTAATTTTAGTTTATTAATAAAGTTAAGGAGTGTCCAAGATGGTCGAAGGAAAAATAGTAAGATGGTAGGTGGTGGAATTAATAGGTTGTTTTAAAACTACCTGTACATGTGGCCATGCAGCCACACTGAAACATCCAAACATGGTATGCTTTCATAATATTCTATCTAGTTTTAAACCGAAATATTTCAAATAAAATAGGTAGTGCAATTTTAATATTTTACCATTTTATTAAAATTAACATTGCCATTTTAAATATATTATATTTTTTTTACTTAAAAATGTTATAATTTAAATTTGTTAAAAATATTAAATAAAAGTTATACAAATAATTTATTAAAATAAAATTGTTAGTAAAATAATCTCAGATTAATTAATTTTATTTTCTGTGCTTTGGTTTATTGGTGGTATCGATAAGTTACCATTTAGATGTGAATGCTATACCTATGTAAGGTAGATAACAAAATCTTAAAATATGAAAGGATTCGTATCGTACAAGAAATGAAAAGAAAAAAGAATTCAAACCTCACTATCATTTTTATGTTAAGTATAGCTTAAGATAGGTTGAAATACTCACATTTTAAATCCGTGACTTCAAGAATTGGGTACAGTAAATAACATTATATGTAATAATACAACAAGGTAAGTTATGAAGGTTATAAGATATTAATAAATTTTATAAAATTTGCTTCTTGAAGAATCTATATTTATAATAGACATTTTGTACGATAGTGTGTTAGATTTTATGGATAAAAATTGATTGCGGTGATGATGTTGTTAAATATATAAGTACATAAACTGCATCTATCAACTTGCATAATGGAAAATCTTATTTAATTGTAAATAAAATTTATATTGCTTGTTTAATATGATTGTCAGTTCCTGCGCACACGATTATATTTTAAAAAGGTTTAATCGTACATAATTTATTTTTAATAAATTTAATCATTAACAAATGATAATTAAACGCAATAACCCACCTCAATGCTACACATATCAAGCTTACGGTCATACGTGCAACTACTGTAATCAGCAGCCCAGATGCGTTAAGTGCGGCGAAGATCACTTAACTGATATGTGTACCAAAGATATATATATCTTTCCGGCTAAATGTGCACTATGTTCTGGTGCACATACAGCACCATAAAAGGTTGTATTATATACAAAAAACTGACAAAACCCTCAAATAAACCAAAAAGTTAAAAATTTAAATACAACAATACACCTAACGTCTTCATTCATCGTATTTTCATCCATGTCCGGTCCATCATATGCCAGTATAACAGCCGCCCAACCAATATCCACTATCCAATATTACAGATTCAACGTCAAACATTTTGAATAACTCAAAACATTATTAAATCCATTAATCTATCTACTAATCGTAAGTTTAAGCAAACTCTTAACAATATTCCCATAACAGTCATTATCTCTAACATTAAATATCTTATCCACAAACCTCATTAAAAATATCTACAATCCCCATTATATATTCTGCGTGGTCATATCGTAAATCTCATAGAATCGACACATCGTGAAACATTAACGTAATTTTATTTATATGTAATATTACATAAGTTACACAATATGATATATTTCATTCTTTAATAATTCGATTTAAAAAAAAAAAATTCTATTCTTAAATAATATAGAAATCAAATTATTTTGAAGCCACACAGAACTCTTCATTCACTTCACAGTATGTTTAGACTTTTTTCTAACATTTTAGGGTGGAAGAACTAAACTAAGTAACACACGTTTTTTAACATTATGGGGCTCACATACTTACAAAAAAACTACTTTTGGTGGTTATCGGATAAATGATGAATTAGGTACATTATGTACATTATGTAAACGCTAAAAATTTAGAGTTGATAGAATACAGTAATAATAAAAAAAAATGGCATTGAATGGTGAACGCGAAAACGTAAACATAATAAACGTCATCGTATTTTATCTGACGGCAGATCATTGGCCGCGCTGGCCTTCGTGGCGCAAATTATCGCCTCAAAACAATAGTAAATAGCATACTGTTGCAGTTGTAGTCTGTACTTCCGGACAATTTTTACTGCTGAATTTACATGATTCGTCACATATGATGAAACAAAAATGTTCATAAATTAAAAGTTGCTGCCAGCTATTAATCTTGATGAACAAATTAGAGTAATGTTTTATAACAATTGAACACAACTGCAAAAAAACCTAGTATAATAATATTACGAATATAAAATAAAAATTTAGAAAAACAAAAATATTGTCATTATTCTATTAACCAAAAGGGCATTTGAAAAGTTAGTAATATTAGCCATATTAGGCTCCTCGCATAGAGGAAGCACAATCTCATTTTTTTTCCTATCAGTGATCTGGACTTTTAGGATTATTGTAAAGTGACATCGAGAAATACAGCAAGTAATTACCTACGTGATCAATCGTTTCCTAAAAGATTGAAATGCAGTTCATCCAAAACCACTGGCGTATAAAATTACAACTTATTTTTAGGGGGGGGGGGAGGGGAGTTTATTAAATGATGCATATCAAATATCAATATAATAAAATTATAAAATAAAATCAGTTTTATTTTTTTACTAGCTAATTTGTCAATCACTTCATCAATTTCAAAAGTTAACTCTCGGTGAATTGATAATAAATCAATAAATAAGGCAATTCCTTAACATATTCTTCTGTAACGATTTTGAAACGATTATTTTAAAAGAAAAAAAATATTCTAGAAGGTGGAATACCCCTAAAATACACTACTGTCTAAAACTCATGTAATTAATATACATTGGTGGTTGTAAATTAATAAAAATCAACTTTATACCACAAAGCGCCATTATAAAAACCTCTTGTCATAAATAAATAAAAATTGTTAGGTAAAATTATTTTTATACTGGGTAATTGTATAATATACTTAAAACTTAATTAATTTATACTTTAATTAATAATAATATTTCATCATCATAAAAATAAAGTCTCTTAGCAAAAAAAACGAAAATTCTAAAACGGCCTCCGACATAACAATAAAATAATATGAAATAAACCGCAAGCCGTTAGGTTGTCTATATGTTATTTGAATTAAAACTATACGGATTTTAAAAACAAAACATTAACAATTTAAATTAGGATAATAAGATCAATAGATCAAGTACGGTTTTGACCATCATCGCGGGAGTACGTAGGTACCTTATCGCACTCTGTATTGGCAACGTTTAATGATCGTAGTCGAACGTTATTACGCAACACGTCATATTTAATGGGTGTGTAACGTCACAAACCTTTTCCCACCTATTAATATGGCATCGCTTCAGTCACCACCGGAAACGAATTCTAAACTACACTTGTCATCGCATTCTAGCTCTCCCAAACAGGAGAAAAAACCAAATCTTTCACCTCTCTAAATCGATTCACTGTTTTGTCAACGATCGATGATGTGCTGGTATCGAACGTTTTTGCGTCTAAATCCAATGCTACATAGTGTGATCAACTGCCACGGAGTAAAATCGTACCAAAGTCCATTCATATGATGGGGCGATTTACGTAAAGAATATCAGAAATTTTTCTGAGTTTCTTAAAAATTTACAAGTATTTCTAAACATAGCTGGTTCAATCGTGGATAATACAGCTATATACCAGAAAACCTTTACATATATCCCACTAACACCACCTTCATAGCTCATTAATTCTACTAACTATACGTTAAACTTCGTGCAAATTATCTAGCGTGATGTATAGCAGTGAAAATACTTTAGTAATAGAGACTAAGATACATGATGGATGTCGAATTCTTTTATATCATACGGAACTCGAAGACTTCAATATTTAGAGTGGTGTATTTTCGAGACAATTGTACGAAAAATACGATCATCTTAAATCAATTTGAAATATTCACCGAGTATTTCAACAAGTGAAGAAATGACTTAATTTATTAAAAATATGCCTGATGATCATATTATTACAAACAATCCTAAACATGATATTAATTTTATCAGTCAGCTCAAAATGTATGAATTTACAGAATCAACAGAATATTCTAAAAATCGGATGAATAAGGGAATGTCACCAGAGGTAGGTTATAAAATGTATTTATAGTTTATACCACTAAAATATTGATGTATTAATTATTTTAGTTATTTAATGGAAATGCGACTTCACCAACCTCATCAACAAACAGCATAGCAATACATTTGACACACAAAATGAGGAGGGGGATGTGTTCAAACCAAACGTAATTTATAAAATAATAATAAAATGTATGATATTGTTTTACATATTTTATACTTTTCCAGTTACCACCAAACATCATAAGAATTGAAACATTTGATATACATAATAGACTAGAAGATATTCTCAAAACAGAGGTAATTTATAAAATAATAATAAAAATATTATATTATTATACATCATATTTGTATAATTTTTTCAGTCATATGATTCAATTCATGATCTACTACTGTAATTTGATGTTAAGGTCCTGATTTTTTCAACACAAAACGTACCCTACATAATTTAACGTACGCAGCGTTCCTAAGACCATTGCATAGAGTAAAAAGACCAAACTCTTTTTAATAATTGTAATGAATTAACATTTATATGAAATAATAAAAACAAACGTGATATTTTGTTTTCAAGTATATATAATGGTAAAGGGCCATGCGGGTAAGTGATAGACATCGATGGGAGGGGGTGGGGCAGCCAAGCAAGGTCGCGATAGCATAGAGCTTTATGGTGGGCGGGGAATGAGATTTATGGGATTTGCGGGGGACACAGAACAGACTAAAACATACTGATATTGCTCCATTAAATTAAAGTCATCGAAAAACCACACCCCAAAATTAGTGACCCATCTCAATGTTTTAAATCTCAAGCATATAGGGTCATACTACTCATACCCGCAATTACTGTTGTCACCCACCTATAATATGCGTCAAATGTGGGGACGACCATCTCACAGCGGACTGCACTAAAGACCAGTCACACCCGGCCAAATGTGCTCTGCGTTCTAGTGATCACACAGCCTTATACAAAGGATGCCGAATTCGCTAGAAATTAATCCAAGTAAAAAAAAAAAAACCAAATATGTCAGAACCTATCAAAAGCTTCTATGCTCGTACTCGTCATCCCTGCAACAACATAAAAATGGGTCCAACTTATTTCAATATAACTTCAGGGCAACCAACAAACATTTTGGGCAGAAATAACATTTTTATTAAACCCTCTACTCTCCTGTTTCGCCGTCCTAATAAACAAACACTCAACGAATTCCCCAAAAATTGATACGGCACAGACAACCACACTTAAAACGGCCGTTCTCCCGGCCACTAATTCAATACGTATGACAAGACAACATAACACAAACAAATATGCATATCGCATAAACAATACGATTTTCGACAAGTATTGTCGACGAGTATGTCGATGGAAAACGACATCGATGACGCGTAACAGGTTATAGGATCGATGTCACTTTCACTCGTCAAAAACATAGAATCTCCGACAATGAGAACAGCACCCAGAGCGGAAAGGGGTATATATACGGGTGCATTTTACCAACTAATCACCAGTATTCCTTCAACCTTCCAGACAACAAGACATCAAGAGATCAACACACTCTGCTGTCTACTGAAGGATCAAAGGAGAACAACCAACGCCAAAGATACGCAAACACCAAAACCGGCCGCCGCTAGTGAAGACTGACTTCGAGCAGGACCAGTGCAATCCAGACCACCGGACGGCGACACAGCCAGCCGCTGACATCGACCGTACCATATTAAAACAGCCCGTTTCCGAGCTAAGCCGTACCGATGTAATTGTGGCCTCGGTCGTATCAACCAAAGTATCAACGACGTTCACGGACACCTCACGTCGATACGACTCGCGCCGCCAACATCGCCGACGGATTGGGACAGTGTGTTGTGGCTATCCTGACACGCAGTACGCAGAGACGATACGAACTCCTGACCACCAACGATTATCCAAGGAGCCGATCCAGAACCGTCCCGGAGTGCTTCGAAGAGGATTCAGAGAACCACACCTCACTCCGTATACTCGGCGGAAATTTAAACGGCCCTTATCAGGGCCACGAACGACACGTAGATGTCCCCCCAAGCGCGCCTGCCTAGGCCACGCTTCCCAACCGGGACTATTGATCGACGCCACTTTCTCGAGCGGGCTGATCATAGCCACCCGGGCCGTCCCGACAATGTACATATAAAAGCAAATACCCGATTATATAAGATCGCCTCATACCCGAGTACTAATACAGTAATACAGGTAGTCACGGGAACGTGAGCAGTCAAATCCCCCCCCCCCTGCAAGTTATAAATATATTTGTATATGAAATAAACAGGATAATGACACAAAACACCACTTGTATAAATTATTAAAAGTGACGGAGTATCGTCTTCGGTAGTTCCGTTACAAAATCACCAAAACGCCCCCCCCCCCCTTAACATTGTTGAATGTGTTTCATATATAGGTGCTTAATTATTTTATTATGATTAATAAATATATCTTAATCAATGAACGATAAATTAAAAATACAGTACATATTTTTTCTTGGGAGGAAAATGGAAATTAATAATGGTTGTCAAAAGCCTGTTATCAATTTTGCCCCTCCGCTGGAAGAAGAGCTGAATACGCCCCTGTTACCAACAATATTACATTCAACCTATTTAGATTATTAGATTAACAGATCTATTATGATAGGTACCTATATACCATATGTATTATAGATAACAAGGTATATAGTATACACAAGTAAAAATCTCAACTTAATATACGATATAAATACATATTAATTAATTATAAAATTATATATATATATATATATGTTATAGTTATAGTTGGTCAGTTATGAAAAGTTATAAATTATAACTTATAATTGACTAAAATAACATTTAAAACTTAATTGTAAAAGCCGTTATCAGCCGAGTTTGTAGAGGCCAAAGCTGCGTTTGAATGCCATGTTACTGGCCCCCACAAGCGTGAGTCAGAAAGATCTGTGGTATTGCAGGAGCCCGGATTTTCATGGGGTCCGCCGTTCGTGCAAACAATTACTTAAATATAATATATTAGAAAAATATTTCAAAATTAATTGTTATTTAAGAGGTGACTAGATTTAGTTTTGTACCAGGGCTTAAAATATGCCGCGGGGGAGGGGGGTGGGCTGGCCACAACCATAAACTTCCATTTTGCAGGTGACGGCGTAATATACTCGTAATATTATAATATTACCTATGTTGATATATTATTTTTAAACTGAATCTTGTTTGACCACGTCCATTGCGAAAACCGCCCGCGAAGGACTGTCGCGCCGCTAACCCACTTATGGCGAGTTCTGACCAATTCGTACTTTATGGTTACCTTTAGACATCGTATCGGTGTATACAGGAAAACGGAGGTCGAATTACGGTTTTGGTGTATGCATTATTATATATGTACACATATACGACACACAATAATATTCATATTATAATAATATAATGATGGCGCACCACCGGCGCGCACCTAATGAGCGGGACGTTATAATTTTCCAATCGTGGCCTGTAATTATATACACGTGTGTATTGTATATACTTTTTAAAATATACAATACAAAAATATGTTTATACCGGTATGTATCGCACTCGCGGTTTATGGTCATTAGGTTTGGCGTTACTGTTATCATTATTATCATCGCCATCATCATTATTATTGTTAGTATTACCTACGCTCTGTAATAATATAATTTAATATCGCATAATATATTATTATAATGACTGCCCAAAACGCGTCATATTATATATAATATTCTATACGTATTTGGATCGTGGCACTCACACGAGCTCGCTGTATCGTTGGTGTTTGGCGGCCACGCATCGCGGCCAGAGAGCCATATCGGAAGTTATTTTTACTGTTATAATGACAATAATAATAATAATAACGATCGTAGGTAGAATGGGACGAGCACATAATAAGTAATAATAATAATAACGATGATGATTTTCTGAAAAGAATGTTGGCGATTGTGCGTGTGTGTGTCAGCACTCAGTGATCAGAGACGGGTGTAAACGCAAGTCAGTAAGTGGGTGCGACGTGTGCAGCACGAACGATAAGAGTAAAATATCAGAAAAAAATTGTCATCTTAGGCCTCGCATTGAATGCATATCATACCAAATATATTAGGTATACGTGAAGAACTGTAATAATAAATTGTTCACTGCGTTTGTATGATGGCGTTAAAGTGGTTTGAAATTAAATTGGTTTGAAATTCTTAAACTACGTAGTCCAACTGTCCAAGCGTTTTAACTTTTAAAACGGTTTACATTTTTTAAACCGATTTTACACCATAATCATATAAACGTAGTAATTATAATATCGTGTATACTGTATAGCATAATGAGTGCTAGAGCTATGCTGATATACCTAATATTATGTGCATTGGATTTTTTTTATGCTGCATCCTTTTAAAAAATTGATCAGTATAACGCCACCCTCGTCGATAGGTACACATAATTTGTTTGGAATAAGTTTGAATAATATTTTTAATATTATACACACATAATATGGATTTATTCAAAAGTAAGAATAACAATAATAATTGATCGTAACGTCAAAAAGTCATTAAAAGTAACTTTATTCAATTAGTTTTTGAATTAAAAATGCTTTTCATAACATAATTATTTCACTTAATAATAATAATTTTAAAATTGTAATTGATAATTTCACGGTATAATATTTTTTCATATTTGAATGTAATAATATTTGAATATGTTACAAGTTGTACCAAGATAACTGAATAAAATCAGAGCCATAATTTGGAGGGGACAGATGGGAGCTAGCATCAATAATTTACGATCATTCTCGATAATATGGTTGACAAGACCTTAAGTGGGATATTCTAGCCACGTTATCAAGTCATTTGAAAGGCACAAGGACAGAGAATTTTTTGTAAAATTGATTTTATATTTTCCGATGATGATATCATTTTATTATTTTATATTATATTTTTAGAGTATGCTTTGATTGTGATTCACATCCTCACAAACCGTTCATATGACTATTTCGAAGACTAAGGAACATTTTTTTCAATCAAAATATTGAGTCATATTATTTAAAAACAAATCTTCCTACACGTACCACCATTTTCAATGTGCAAGAATCGTACGTACAACAACTCATCTAACATGCTTTTTTGAGGGTAACTGTGATAACTTTTGGAAAGGGAGGGCAAGCCAAGCTTAAAGTAGGTACTTAAAATGTATTATACCATAACTCGTAACAGTCGTAACTATACTATACTATATTGTATGAATGTATTTTTTTTCACTCACTCAGCCAGTTGACGAAGAGGTGTGCATGAATGATGTGTATATAATATCACGTGCGTTTTATGACGTGTGTGGGTATTGCGCGAAGGTGGGGTGCGTGGTGTGGATAACGTGTGTGTATGAGGGCTCCGACCTTAATATTAAAATCGTGTGAAAAAAATAAAAACACAATTTACACGCAGAAAGGCGGAAAGGCGCTGTTTTCTACATTTGTTCATGTTCAACGTGTTTCAAAACAAAGTCGTGATATCGACCTTATGAACAATCTCTAGGTATATATTACCTATTCCATATAATAATATTATTATATTGTGTATTTGTGTGTATTCCATTTGTTGAACATTTAACATTACACGGGGCAGTTAGGATAACGTCTGTGAATCGTGTATTAAAACATACTCTGATCACGTATGGAACTTACAAGCACATAAAAACATAATTATAACCACGAGTGCTTAAATATTATGCACTATAAAACCCGTTAAAATATGCATGAAATAAACGAAAAAATATGCATAAAAATGTTTTTCTTGTGCGTCTTTAACATATTTTTTTAAACTACAATTTCCTATTTTATATGTATACATGTTTTTGAGGTAAAAATAATTTTTATTCGTTGACCTGAAGTATTCATAGATGTTAAAAATTAATAGGTATTGAAGAAAAGGAAAAACTATTTGAGATTACCTAATAATATGGATTTTTATACTCAGGTATAGTATAGCAGCGTATACTTAAGTATATTCTTTATTTATTTGTCGATTTTATAATAATATATTTACTACAAATTATATTATTATTAAATTAATTAAATTAAAAAAAAAATCAGAATAATAGTAATTAATGATGTATGCACAATAATGATATGTATATAGCGTGCTTGTAATACGCGTGTACGAGGTATCCGATGAGGATTTCGCACCCAAATGGGGTGCCCTATGAACACGCAAACGCCGTACCGAGATATAGCGTTCATAATATTATTACAACTACAATATTATGTATTTATGTGCATGAATTAATTACGAATAAAAAAAAATGCGAATCGTTGAGTTCGTAATTATTTCCCCGTTGATTTGTCCGAAATGAAACGTTCTACCGAACGGTGTCTGTATCATAAATAAATTATAATAATATAATATCATGTACACGCGTCGCTTACAACTTACAGTTTAGTGGCATATAAGAGCAACTTATTATAATATTATCGAGCGTACGTCATTATAATATAGTACATCAACCATCGCGTACATAATAATATATAGGTATAATTTATACTATTACATTTAGTTATTACGTTTACCAAGGCCAATAGATAGTCGACATTTTTTTTTTTTAACTCGATAGATATTAGGTGTTAGCCGGTATAGAAAAATGTAATTTTGGTGTTAACACTATAGGTATATGCAGTTTAAGTTAAAAGCTACTTTTCTTTTTTATTTCTTACTTAATGTTACATAATTACCTAATCAAACTAAGTTAAAAATCAGTTTATTATATACATACATATACATATATATATATATACCTATTTACTGAGTATTTATTTTATTTGTGCCAAAGCATAATAATCAAATTTAATAAAATTATAACACACAAAAACTGAAAAACACAAATATAACATTATGTGCAGTAAAAATAATAGATTTAAAAGTAACCGACAAAATAGAGGCCATCCGTTGATAGAAATATAGTTCATACCAAGTAATTAGTAGTTACTACCCAGTACTATTAATTGAAATTATAAATTAAAAGGAGTTGATTTTTTTCTTTGTTAATTTTTAAGTGGTCATGAAATCATTGTATCTTTAACTGTTGAACTAGATTTTGGATCGTGTCTAATTATTTTATAAAGGATAATATAAATTATACATGTGAAAAAAACAAAGTAATAATAATATCTATAGGTACCTGCATAGAATTATAATTTTTAAATTAATATTAATATTTTTAATGTATAATCACCATTTTACTATGAATAATAAATTGAAAAAGACATCAATTACCTAAAATAATAAACTTGATCATATATTTATAATAATTATTGTTTGAAATGTTGGCAGTTAAGGATATATCAATCTAATAGCGTAAAATAACCTTTAAATTATACGACACGTGACAATCAATTAATATTGAAGCCAGTAACAATAATAATAAACAGAACAGTCGACTTACATAAAAAGTGTCACAAGTCGCAACGTGTTAGGTCATGATTGTTATACCCTAAATATTATAAGTACCAAGGACAGGCGTCACCACTACGCCAAAACGGACAGAACAGCATCTGGATGAGCGACCGCAACCTTCCTGTAACATCGGGCACTTAGGTTTTTACCACGCAATACGTGCGCGAGACACACACCACCACATGGCCTACAGTTTTTTTTTTTTTGTTTTATCATTGTTATTAAATCTTATACGCATAGTTTTTATGATACATAAGTACACAATGGGTGTATCGTTTTAAAAAGACTTTTTTTAAACAAACTACAACTATCAGTGCTCGTATTTTATCCAAATAATATATGGAAGATATACAATTATGGACGAGGTATAAAATTCACCATTGAGGCTGCAGGATAAGTTGTGATGCACTAGTAAAATATGAACTGGTTCGATAATGATTAATAATTAGAATATTTTTATTATAAGTGGGTAAATATATAATTATATTTTACTACATGCAATGACTTTTTCAAAATATTTAGATTCATTTGAAATCCATCTATAAATTTTAATTGTATTGCATAACTAATAGTAAAATCCATTGCTATGATATTATAGCAATGTAAGTATAGTATATCATAAAATAATAAAATATACTTATAGAAATATAGGCTGACAGGCCATCTTAGCTCAGGATAGATTTTATAGTTTTTTTTCTACCTATGCAATGAGTTATCATGTGTGTATGTGTGTGTTGTGGGGAGAGAGGGTAATGGACATTACCTCCATTTGGAAATGTTATATAATATTATAAACTGTATTTATTAATATAAGAAATATTTATTACGTCTTAAAATCCATAAACTAAAAATATAAATAAAAACGTTAGTGCATGTGTTTGTATCAGATATTACAGGGTGATCCATTTAAGTGGGCACACTAATTATCATAAATAGTATTAGCTAAATGTTTTTATTTAACCTTCTATAGGTGTATGTTTTCCTACAACCGTATAATATCACATCAGACATTTGAAATTTTTTTTTCTAATTGTTATTACTTTTTATTCTAAAGTTTATTTATTTATTTATTAACTTTTTTAAGTTTTCTTTTATTGAATGAATAAATTATTATAGTTTTGAATATTGTAAGAAGCTTGTAAGGAACTTCATAAACATTATGTCAATATAGATAGAAAAAAAAAGCAAAACTATTGTTATTGAAAAAGAATCATTTCATTAGAACCCTATAAATGAGGTTACACATATATTATTTAGTTAAAATTGATACATACTTAACCTGCGGCTTACCTTTATTACATATAATATTTTAAATTGGAAGCAAAATTATGTCACGTTTCCGTCAAAACATGTCAGCAAATCGCGACTGTTGAGAGTTCAAAGACATGAGTAGGGAATAAATAATATTATGTTGAACGATTAAAACAGATAACGATTACGATATGAGCATACCTATTTTTTCGAACAATTTTTAAAATATGTTGTAGGTAATAATATGATTGTTGCTCAACGACTTCACCGGAGTATGATGATTTTTGTGTCTCAGACGGCATTGTTGAAATTCAAATAAATCGATACGTGCCGAGTATGGTGAGTTTTTTAAAACTCGAAGAACGTTTTTACATAGCAATTTACAATTTTTGTATAATATATTATATAATAAGTATATTATGTAGTTAGTAATACCTAACTTTATTTTGTTTGGTATTTTTAAGTAACTTAATAATCTTTCAAATTTATTATAATTTTATTTTGTTATTCACGTCAAAGTTCGTTATAAAACACATCTTTTTCAAAACGTTTTGCATACAATACAAATTATTTATATGTTTCAAATATATTTTCTATAGGAAGGTTAAACATTTTTAAAAAATAAACTTTAATTTTCGGTTATATCCATTCAACAATTCTGCTGAGTACAATACAGTACCTAAATATGGTTATATACGCGTATGCGTAAGCGTAGAATTAAGATATAAAAATAAAATCCATATTATTATCATATTAATATGTATAGTTATGCCCAGACATCTTATTTTTTAAATCAGTTGGCAATTATTCAAATTTTGAATCATATCGAGAACGAACGTTTATAATAATGTGATAACGGTTTTTGTAAATTATGGTTATGAATAGGTTGAGATGGCTAGGACATGTTTTAAGAAGAAAAAATAATGAGGCAGTTTCAATGACAATAAGAACATCAGTGTGGGTGGAAAAAGAGGAAGAGGAAGACCGAAAAAAAGATGGTTTGAACTTTTAGAGTGCTATATGAGAATGACTGGTATTTGTGAGAAGGATGTTAAGGATCGTGATAAGTGGAAATTGAGGACATGGGCGGATTATCTTAACCTTAAGTAGTTGGGAGAGAAGGAGAAGGAAAAGAATAAGAATAAGAAGAAGAACGGTTTATAAATTGTGTATACTTTTAATATGCTTTTAATATTATGTTAAGATACGAAATTTTCGATTGATCAGGTGGGAAAGTTGTATAGTTGGATCAAAGTTAATCATTAAAGTGAGTTAATAAAAGGCTAATGATTGGGGAACATCCTATGAATGGGTTAATTTGTATATTTAAATTTGATTTGATTTGAAATTACAATAGCTGTTTTTAAAGTTAAATTTTAAAAACAACAAATATCTCCTGTAAAAATATCAGTTATTTTGTAAAATTGCATGTGATGGTGATCACATTCTAACAACAATGATAATAATCGTGGTAGTACACTTAGCTAGTACTACACTTATACCACTTACATCTTTATTATACATTTGACGTGCATTTTTCCGACCTCACCCATTTCAATTTTTCAACTTTTTACAACGCCAATAGTTAGTGTTCCATTCGTTATATATGCATATTATATTGATTCGTATAATTACCGTAATATATTAGGTATGCCATAAATCATAATATACAAACATAATTTTGTAATTTCACTGTATTTTTGTTGCTTTTATTTTTAAAAAGTATTATTCAACACTTTTATATGTAATACATAAATATTATATTTTGTCGTAAATATTTTTCTTACGATACTTTTTGCTGGAGATATTTTGATCAATAAATAGCCATTTTTAAATGAAATTGTTTGAAGCATTTCGCGATTTATGCTGCAGAGTTCGTACGGTTGACCTTTGTCAGGTTTTTTTTACGTGTTTTCCATTACCGGGACGTCAATTATTTTACCGATGAATGCAGCCAATACGCTAAACTATACGGTTACTGCCGTGCTACGCCGAAAATCATATGATTATATCTTGACGCTGCACCAGAGATGGGCTTAAGGGAGGGGCTATGGAGCCCCCCTCCCCCCTTGGGACTAAGCTATTTATTTTTGTAACACAGGTATTATGACAGTTAATTTGTGTTATTACATTAATTAATTTTATTAATAGTTTCAGATGAAAATTTATAGCAATTAGCTACTATATAACTATTTAAAATAATATATTGTTATTGCGAAACAAATACATAACAAAAAAAATAAAAAATAATTTACATTTTAGTAAAAACATATCATGTTAATTAAAATTTTATATAGATTTAAAATACAACTACGTAAATTCTTGAGCCTCAATTAACCCCTTCCCCACGGTGAGTGATAAAACCCGCCCCTGCACCAGTGGTTGACTTGGAAATAAAGTAGTAGAGGTACTCTAGCTACTTTTAAAATGTAGCGTCCCTAGCATTTTAATAAAACTTACATAATCATGGCGGTGGGGGGTTAAAAGTTTACATAACAATCGGTCCCATGCGTTTACTTTTAAAAAAGAAATAGGGGTACGCTAGCGTATCCAAACAATTAGTTGAGGTACTCAGTCCTCCCCCCCCCCCAAGTCAACCACTGCCCTGCACCTTTGGAGACCGAATCTATGACTGTTCGCATCATTAAAACA
Organism: Diuraphis noxia; assembly: GCF_037042655.1. Classification (NCBI taxonomy): domain Eukaryota; kingdom Metazoa; phylum Arthropoda; class Insecta; order Hemiptera; family Aphididae; genus Diuraphis; species Diuraphis noxia. The sequence continues at coordinate 93,496,469 of NW_028301711.1, read as the reverse complement.
AGTCGATTGCATTAATTTTGCAGTTCTAATTACCCGTGGGGCATAAGTAACCTAACCTCGGCTGTTTGATATCTAATGTAGGTATTTTCACCGGGTTTCTTGAGTTCAGGAAGATTTAAATTTTAATTCTGGCATAATAAATCATATTAATTGTAATCGATTTCATTGATATTAAGTGGATAATTGAATATAATTGTATTTTTATTATTATTATAATATTACTGTTCTTCAATAAGTCGAGTTTGAATACGAATTTCATTAGTTCAATTTTCGCACTGAACTGTCATATGATGTCAACGTTTGGTTCGAGTATATTTTACAAATTGTCAGATCGATTCTCGGATCGGTCCATTATATGTTCGACAGCCGAACAGTTCGTGCATAACACTACACAGCTAATAATAATAATAATAATATTGATATAAACGATAGCGTTAGTACTGTAATTTTGGTTGTTTTTTTTTTTTTCAATTATTGTGGGCCACGTTCGTTCGTGACTAAATTACGTATGGGTATTATCTACACGGCGTAATATATATTAATATGCACGATGTATATTGACGGTGCATCTCATAGCTCGAGCCAGTAACAATGACGCCGGTCGGACTTATCCGGCGAAAAGAAAGTTTCGCTCGAGTGAGATAATAATAATATAATATAATTGTATGTGCGCCTAAAATTTGCTTCCCATTGCACGTGTGTGTACCGGGTTTATACCTGTAATAATATGCATACACACACACGTACACCATATATATTTATTTATATATATATAATAGGCCAACGGCGGCTTCGTCGACGACGGCACACGGTCGTCCGTGTTGTGCTCACAGTGCATTGCCCTCGACTGCAGCCTACTTTCTCCCTACCCCGCGGGGTTATTGTAGGTATAATACCTGTATAATGTATATATAATATTATGTACTCTGAACATCCGAAACTGTGTCAACGGCCAAGAACAACACGATCGCCATTGTACTAAACAGCACGGAGCGTTGTGGTTTTTTTCCTTCTTCTTTCATCTTCTTCCTCTTTCTTTCTCCATTCATCGCCAACTTGCGTTTGGTTTTTGCCGCAACCTTTCCACGCCGGCAATGACGGCCAACCGCAAAACCGACTGCAATTATTTACAACAGAGGTGTAACAATATTATACAGCCAAATATATGACTTTAATATATAATAATGTAGTATGATGTGTACGTTACGATGATAAGCTATTTAATTTACGTTATATTATAATAACTATTAATGTTAACACGATCCCATAGACGTGTATATTGAGTAGGTTCGGGCTTGATGTATTGGGTAAGGAGCGGATTTCGGTTCAAATAAATATTTATATCCAGTAACGGTAGTTTTCAGAAAATTTACGACGGTAATAATACTGATAGATGTATTATTATTACAGACATTATTTTGCACCGTTGAAAGTTTTTGATTTATTTACTATAAAATAATATTTTAAATATACGTTTGAGGAGAAATACGTAACTGTTTATCCCAAATTCAGGATCAGATTTGATTTAAGACCAATAATTTTCGTTTCAATCGCTTCTATATTTTAATATTTATTTGGTTTCTATAAACTGTCGAATTAGATTATATTGCATTACAACAATGAGGTCAACAGTTCAACTTTGATTTTAAGAATTTTGAAGGTATCAATGTGCTAAAAGGTTAAAAGCGTTTATATAAATTTAATAACTTTAAAAAGTGCTGAATGCTGATGCTTATCGAAAATGTTTACAAACTTAGTTTTCAAATTAAATTGTTGAAATATATTTACCTATACTTATGAAATTATTCGCAGAAGTCAGAAACGATAAATGTAGCTATACTTCTGCTAATAAATCTTTTGTAAAAATATTCAGTTCACTCTAGAGTTTAGATAAAAAAAAAAAGATATTAATAAGAATAATAACAATTGCAGTCTGATCATATTATTATTTGGCATTGATGGCAATGGCACAAACTCACACGAGTATATATGTATTAGTCGTTGTAGTTTACATATAATGCATAACAATGTCAACTTCCGGGCCCAAAATTCATAACACTCGTCACTCATACATTGTATAACGATGGCGTTTTTGATCTATATTTATCTTCACTCGAACAACAGCCGTCACGCGTAACAAATGTGTTATGGCCGTTTTCCAAAAATAAAAAGCAACAAGTCTTTACAACTCTTAACGCGACAACGTCTAAATCCCACACGTACCTAAACCTAATATATTATTTATCGTACAGCTGTGCGTGCCACTCTCAAACACGCGCTGCTACAGGTAACGACGGCTGCAGTAATATTTAAGTGACCTCATTTGCTTGAAGTCTAAGCCGTGATTATCCATGGTGAAGAAGGGGAGGGCAAACAAAACGACCCGAACAATCACTATTTATCATACGAAATACGTATGGATAAAAATATTATATATGACGCGTTTAGGGCACAAAGTAAATTTGCACAAGGAAAATTTAAGTTCAATACATTTTACTAACCTTAATGGATGAGTGGTATTGATTCCATATTATGAATGTAACTTTTGATAATCCTGCGTGGCGTATGAAATGGGGACGAATGTAAATCTCACCAATTTACAGGTGGTCGAATTTATGATTGTATTGATAAAATGCCACCGGTACATTTTTTGACCCGCAAATATAAAATATATAAGCTCCACCGGTGTTATAAAAATATTCAAATCATGATATAAATATTAATAAATATTTTTTATATTATATTTATACACAATAAAAAAAACTAGATAATTAGTTAAAAATAAATTTTACATCAGCTATTATATGGTATGCTTGAGAAATTATTTGTTTTGCATTAGGTATAGCAGAACATAACTTTACAAATTTAAAATATATTGCTAATGTAATCAAAAAAATCAATCAAATTACGCAGCTAAATGCATAGTAAATTGAAGATTTAAATTTTCTTCTAAATGTATGAAACAAAAAAAATGTATACCTTCCTATGTGTTTTTAATGTTTTTAATTTGTGTTATTTGATTGATATTATATTTTGTTAACAAATAATTATTTTATGTAATCGTCAGCATGACAGCATGAATGCAATTTAATCATAACTTTGCTGGAACAAATTTGAAATTTGAACAAAACCTACTCTTTTATGTCCTACAGATAATTTGATCAAAATAAGTGCAATGTGACCTTACTCAGAAAACTAAGCACGCGAATATTTTTACTTGTTAACGTTAAGCACTCGATACTCGAAAAACAAAAATTCACAAAGTTGAACCTTTATTGGTTTTGTGCATAATGATTATATATACATAAAAAGGTAATATAATGGAGAAATCATTGTATGATCACGGAATATTACGGGTTGCCCGATAACATATTTTATTCGAGTCAAAACATTTACAGATTTATAATTAATAAGTATATTATAATTAATAATTTTATTAATATTATTAATAAAATAATAAGTAATATTAACAGTAATATTATTATGAATAAGATGAATAGCGAATTGATTCATCAGTATGATATTTATATATTACGATGAAATTATATTTTGAAATGTATTAACGTATCCATAAAAAATATAGCAAATATTATTTTTCTTTCCTATATACCTTCCATTCATTACTTAAATATTATGAGTATGACTAAATGTGATATTTTATAAAGGGGTGTGTAGGTACAAGTGTTTTTTTTTTTTATTTGATATACCTAGAATAATATAATTATATCATTGTGTACCTATATCCTTAAATAACTATTGTATCATGTGTATTGTATCATATTATATATCATTAATCATTATTATGTAGTCCAAATGATATATTTTATTTTGAGATATCAACACGATGTTATATTCTTGTTTAAAGAATAGTTTGATCTGATGATATTATTAACTATTGATAGTTTTGCAGTATTAATTATCGTTACAGATTCATTAAATCAATTATGACTAAGATTTAATAACGCGCGATAATAATTATATTATGAACAATTTACGAGTATTGTGTATAGAATAGTATAAATTCTTTGCGTTTCTAAGTATTAAAAACGAATTAAAGGCAATATTCTCATTTTAATAGTAGTGTACTGGTGTGTATTATACGTTAAGTTAGGTACGTTTGCATCGGTAAATCGAAAGGAACAAAATGTAATAGTTAATAAAGTGACATTAGTTGACTACACTGAATCTATACGCTGGTACTTTTGAACTATAGAAGCTTTTATAAATTCTAATATTAAATACGTTTCATTTTTAATTAATTTTTTTTACCCTTTATAGTTGACGTTTTATATAAAGAACTTTGTAACAGTATAATTTATAACTTCACAGGTATAAGTGCTACACTTTAAACAATGACCAATAATTCATTAAGACATAATAAAGACAAAGGCGTGAGTACTAATTTATTAGGGTTTATATCATATAATTTTTAACCATTTCCCTTAGACCTTTTAGCTCTTGTACTTCAGTTTTTGATTAACTTGTTAATTGTTGAATCTTTTTCCATGTATTTAATAGTTACGAGTTTGAAAACCATCCTTGTGTCATGCCAGTCAATTTTTTATTCATCGCATTATATAGGAACAAATGCATTAGTATCTTTTAGTGCCCATATCATTAATTAGGATATTTGAGGATGCTGAGCACCCTTAAGCCTAAGCGTGACTAGAAAATTGTATTAGGACAGGATAAACATGAAAACATTTTAATTACAAAAAAAGTTTTTAAATTTAATTTTGACCCTATTAAGATTCAACCGAAAGATGAGACCACTCCTGATTGCGCCTATATGCTGCTAAAAACTAAGGTTATCAATAAATATCTCTAAATCAACTCTTCAGTAATGCCTGTAGTGATGGTATATAAGATAAGAACCATTTTCCAAATATCTTCTTATAAACAATAATCTATTCACCTTTAATAGTTAATGAGCTATCGTGTTTATAATTTTTTTGTTCTTAACGGCCATTGTAATTAAATAATTAAACTTTTCCTTGAGAATGGCGGTCAAACGTCAAATCGTTTTATTTCTCGTCCAAAAATGTGATTGGGTGATGTGATAAAGCCAGTCCCGACTAACTCTTAAGTCGTAATCGTATATACATCGTATTATACGAACATCTCGATCTATAAATAGGTAATAGGATAAACGACATATACCTAAAAATATTTTGTGTTCGAGCCGACTGGCATGCGTAATAATTTATTATTATAACGATAAATGATGGTAATAATATTACGATATATTTAGGTTCACGTCCCGAGTTTCGTTTATGAAACGAGTTTTTTGCGCGGTGGGCACGGTATACTCGTACCTACCTATACAATATAATGCAAATAATAACGATAGTTTTTGTGGCAGAGTGAATAAGAATAATTTTATTAATATTATAATGCTACTGAAAGATTGTCTCATTGGCGAACTCAGGCAGAGACGTGCAGTTTGGAGGAATATCATATTATTATTATTACTATTTTACGTCATTAAACTATTGGATTCCGACTGCCAAAAGTAACCCACGCTTCGCACATACATGTAACATATTATACATACCTTTATTTTAATATTATAATACCTACCTACCTATCAGCACACCCGTTATTATATACGAACAGAGATGATGCGACAATTCGACTATAATGTTATTATAGTCACCATTCGCGTTCGGGTGCCGGAAATTGTTATAATAATTACATTTTATTATAATGCATACGTATCTTTTGCATAAACAAGTTTATATTATATATTTGTATAGTCACCGTCGAATGTCGGCACCACGAACGACGGTTAGCTTTATGTTAGCTCCGCGTAATCGCTGCTGTTTCTAATTTTTTGTAAACCGATAAAGGTTAAAATTTAGCTCTATAAATACCTAACGCCGAGTGCAATCAATTGTCGATAATTGAATCCGCGCTTTCCTTATTGTTTCCGTCAAAACGTCAAAATGTTGTTTTCTAATATTTTGACAAGTGCGACAATTGCGTTCACCGGCCAGCGACTCGTGACCTTCGATCACTAATTATGCCACCCAAAATAAATATAAAACATTTATCAAATGTAAAAAATAACAAATCTGATAAAAACACCAATACTATACAACCGGCTCAATTAGCAAAAACACAAAACTCTGAAATGAACAACCCTGACCACAGCACCGAACATCACGAACAGCCCTAAAAATGAAAACTGGACTAATCAAACAGGTTAGGTAAAAGAAATCTGTCAAGCTCATCATTCGGTTCTACCACCTCCAAATGCTCTTCTACAAGAACTGTTAAACCAAAAAACAAAAACTCTTTTCCTCAATACGTAATCACTACGAATCACTTAACATCAGCGAACCTACCGACATGGTTTTTGACACAGTTATCCGAAGATCCAGATATTGCGTTTCGAGCCGAACCACCTCCCCCGATATTTATGAATGGAATAAATGACTTTCCAGGCTTCTGTACAACTTTAATTGAGTTGATAAGAGTTGATAATTTCATTTGCAAAGCCACCACAGACCACCAATCCCGAATCCCATAGAATTCTAATACATTATTTAAAAGAATGTAATGCGAAATACCATACATACCAACTCGTGGAGGACAAACCCACGAAGATAGTTATCCACAATCTGCACCCTACTACAACCAATAGAACTAATAAAATCTGAACTCGAGACGCGTCTCTTCGAAGTCAGACAAGTCACGAATGTCCTGCACAAGACTAGCAAGCACCCACTCCCGCTGTTCTTCATCGATTTAAAACCCACCAATCATTCTAACTAAATCTACAAATGATCTTCCCTTCTGCACACAAAAATGAAGATTGAAGAACCATACAAACCTAAATTAATTAGCTAAAGTCAAAATTGCCAAAATTACGGCCACAGCCGGGCGTATTGTGGTTATTCAGCACACTGCGTTCGATGCAGCGAGCATCATCCATTTTCCGAATACACCAAGTCTGCTGACTCCCCTGCCAAATGTGTACTATGCTCCGGGGATCATCCAGTCAACTACCGAGGTTGCAGCATCTACAAAGAACTCCAGCGTCGAAAAACGCCTACCACTAAAAGTAATTTCTTACATGATATTATCGAACCAAATATAAAACCTTATAATGTAAAAGAAAGCCACTCACTCGCTACTCATTCGGAAAAAAATGAATCTAACCCACAAGAAACTTATGCACAGGCCACAGCTAGTCAACCACCTCAACATTCTCCACCTTCCGACCTAACGCAGGTTATGTCCTCCTTTGTAGGTGAACTAAAATCTCTTATCAACCAATTAATTGCTCTCTTGACACAAGTTATCACTTCACTCCTAAACAAAAGCAATGAATAACTCCTACACTAATAACTCATTATCTATTTTACTGTTTAATGCTAACGGCCTAAATAATCATATTAATGAGCTCCAGACTGTACTTTTTGTCAAGCGCATAGATATCGCTTTAATCTCAGAAACTCATTTTATCAAATATTCTCACATTTCCATCCCAGGTTATTACTTACTTAATTCTAACCACCCTGATGGTACAGCACATGGTGGGACACCTATAATTATTAAAACTAACTTAAATTTCCATCCTCTCACCAACTTCTCTCAAAATTATATCCAATCCTGTGCCATCTCAATCACACTTAATAATATTCTTATTGTTATTGCAGCAGTTTACAGTACTACAAAGCACCTTATAACAGACACTAATCTCACTGGATATTTTAACATATTTCCTAACAACTTTATTGCTGGTGGTGACTTTAATGCTAAGCATCAAAGCTGGAGCTACCAAGTTATAAGCCCACGTGACAACCTACTTCACAATTTTACCAATATTAAAAAAATCCTAATACTCGCACTACCTGATCCTACATACTGGCGAACATCGCGCAAGTAAAGATCTGATATTCTGGACATATTTGTCTCCAAAATTCCGAGTAATTTAAAGTGAACTGTAAACAACATTTTAGACTTAAACTCAAATCACTTATCTGTAATACTAAAATATCGATGCGCCTAAACACATTAAGTTAGTCACCTCTTTTCTCACAATCGACTAATCGTTAAATAATATTCCATAACATAATTGCCCAAAAAGTTAATGTTTCAATAAAGTTAAAAACTGAGCACGATATTGACGAAGCATCAATAACTTATCCAAACTTATTCATTTAGCTGCCTCCTTATCCAATACCTTAACCAACTCCAAGCACTCAATGCAGAAGCAGACTCTTCTTCCTGAACAGATACGCTCTCTAATAGTGGAAAAACGTAGAACCAGAGCAGTTTATCGACGCATGTGACTACCATCACACAAAAGCGTTTATAATAATTTATCCGACTCGCTCTCGTTGGAAAAAAACTTTACTGTATAGTGTCTTTCTTGATGTATCCCATGCGTTTGACAGAGTTAGGCATGGTGGATTACTGTTCAAATTTAAAAGTATTCTTCTCCACCCGCTCTTTCCCCTAATTAAATCTTACTTAATCGATCGACACTTCCAAGTACATTATCACTCTGCTTACTCAGAAACAATTAAAATCAATGCTAACGTTCCACAAGGGGGCATTCTATCTCTAACTCTATTTAATATATATGTCTTTGATCAGCCCACCACGCCTCAAACCATGGTGGCTGATCATGCTGACGACAAAGTCATTTTATCAATTAGTCAAAATCTGGTAACCACCTCATCAAACCTACAACTTAACCTCAATCTAATGACTAACTGGTACGACAAATGACGTATTAAAATAAACCAAAAAAAATCAAGTCACACTAAATTTACCCTCAAAAAGAGCGTATGTCCATCTTTTACATTGAACTACATCGGATACCATAAAATACCTGGGACTCAATCTCGACAAACGACTAAAATTGACAAATCATATACGAACCAAAAGATTAACTCTCAACGCCCGTATATGCATGCTCAGCCCTTTAATATCGAGAAAGAATAACACCAATGTAAAAGTCAAACTTCTAATATACAAATCTCTCCTGAAACCTATTTGTACTTATGGGCTATGGCATATAGCACTAGGGTTCAGCTGAAAAATCCAACACGAATAAAATCTAAATATTCCAAAACCTAGCTCTTCGACGACTCTTCATATTTTTACGAGTTATTATATTTAATTATAATTATATGCTATGAATTAATCGTTTTTAAATTAAAGTGAGAGCCGCATCAAAATCTACCACGGGCCACATACGCTGTAAATTATAAATATCGTACCAATTATAATAAGATCTATATTTTTAAAATTTACTGTTCAGGGAACCATTTAATAGTTTTTGATAACTTTTAGACCCAATATGAGGATGACTTTATGATTTATTTGATTTACAACATCGGAGAAAAAGTTGAGTTATCATAATTTTTTGAAAAAAAATGCCTAATTTCTCTGTTGAGCAGTAGTTCTCTAATTCTAAATCTTTGGAATACCAGGACATTTTCAATAAAATTGATATATCAACAAGTGTACTTTGTATCAGTAACAGGCTTACAATTTTCTTTTGAGGTTATATATTATTAAATGCTTATATAACTGAATTATTATGTAAATGCATTGTATTTTATATTTACAATAATAATTTAGGATTTAAGTTAGTGCTCACTGCTTGAGTGATAACATATTAACACTATTGAATTTAATAAATGGTATTAGACCTTGATGATGATAGGTTTTCTTATAATGGTATTGTGAAAAGGGGAACTGTTCCGATGAGGCTTTCTTTTGACACTCGTCTTGGGCCAGAGTGGCAGTTTATATACGGTCGAGTAGAAAACTCAAGTACTAAGGCCTTATCTTGATATACCTATTTGTATGTTTATACGTTTTTTTAACGTATTTAATGACCTTCGAAATTATTTGCCTTCTGATGGATGACCGTCAACCAGGCATATTTTAACTACTATATTATGCTGTATGCTATTCACAAAAATAAAAAAAAGCAGTGTGACTTACTAAATCAGTTTTATCTTTAATACGTATTTTGATCGATCAGTTTTTAAGGTTTATAAAAATATTGAGTACATATTATTATATTATTTTTTTGTATAAGAATTAGGTAATGTTTTGTGAATTGTGTTGTCATCAGTTCAAGGAATTGGAAACTAAGCGTTTTCATTTTGTCATTGACGGACGTGGAATTTTCTGCCAAGTCCTTGTAGGTAATATTAGTTCATAAGTGAAAATGTGTGCAAACGATGACACGTTTATTCAGAAAATCAAGCACTCACATATACCTATGTAATATAGTTATTTGTTATCAATTAAAGAATAGTTATTAATTAAAATTTGGAATTCGCTTTTTTTTTACAGTCTCATGGTAAAAAAAATAAAAACAAGAAATTTAATGTTGTAATAAAAAAAAAAAAAATAAAATAAAAAATAGTTATGTGATTCCGTGAAATACTTAAAATACGACTAGATATTTGGAACTTGAATTTGAAAATTACCAATTTAGCTGATTTCAAACCAGTTTTTACTGGCAGTGACTGTCTAAGCAATGTAATGTCGATTTTGCATCATAGATATTATTAAATATAAAATAAATATGTCGCAATCATTTCGCGAAATCGATCTTTTCACGAAATTAATTTCCAGTTCATGAACTTTACGCTCACACACTTAGTGAAATCTGTGGTAGTATTCGATAACCGGATTATTCGTTTTATCCATTTTACGATACAGACTTACATTTTATGGCTGAATAATCATTTCATGAGATTGACACTTTCTTGAAATGCATTTTTATTTTTTTATTTTGGAGTAATAAATTCGAACATTTTGACACTTTTGATTACCTACATGAGAAAAAATTAATAAAAAAAAAAAGTTCGATCTAAGTTTAAAGATATAAGCATTAATTATTGAAATTTTCCTCCCCCTATAGATATCACTGAACTACTGTTCCACTAATACAAAATTTCTAATCTCAAAATGCAATTTAATAAATAGCTTGACAATTTAATTAAAGACACCTAACACATTGTTACAATAGCAGTTGAAAAATATTAAAAATAAATAGGCACGAATTTTTTTTTATAACATTTTTACTAAATACGTAAAAATTACGGCAATGTTCAAATTATCTTAGATATAGATTCATAAAATATTTTGTTATTAAATCTAAGATTTTTAAATTTAATACAAGGCTCCTAACATATTTTTACAATAGCAGTTGTAAAATAAAAGAAATATATAGTCACAAATTTTTCTTACTATGTAAAAATCACGAAAATTCGCCTCTAGCCAAGTCTTGCTGTGTTACCGGTTCATTGATACCTGTTAGTAATGTTAGTATGCTATTTTTTTTCTCCGTGTGTGGACGGTATAAAGCTCAACTCTCTCTGGGGCAGTGTTTGAGTACGTTACTTATGTAGAAAGATAATAAATAATTTTTTGTTCTATAGAAAATAATTGATTTTTTTTTCTATGTATCGTATCATACAATTAATAAATGTATCGTATACATTAAAATCTAGTTTATTGAAATAAACAAGCATAAGTACCTATAGTGTATTACCTACTTGATCAAATAAGTATTATAAAATAATGGTATATTATTTGTTCCATTTTAATTTCTTAAAAATGTACAAATGAAAAAACAAATCATTCTCCTACCTATTCACTGCTTGTACTAATTTAGCAATGTAAATTAGTAAGTACATTAAGTTACTTACAAATTAGTTTAAACTATATTAAATAATCATATTAGCTTATATTGTAATAGGTAGTTTTTCTCGTCGTAAGGCTAAATCTAAATAAAGTTATCATTTATAAAGTAGGTAATTGTATTATACGAGATGAATAGCATGTTTATATTTAATCTTGATTTGTATAATATACCTACATTTGTATAAATATTATTTGTGCCTACTACCTAAAACCTGTTGATGGAATCCATGACCAAGTTACGGTTTTTTAATCTATTAAACGAATTACTAGACGTATGATAAGACAATTCAAAATCTTTAATTTTAAGGAAACGAAAAACAAAATGTCACGTGTCTAAATTGAGTAGGAAGGATTTATATTTCGTATAGAATATATTATTTTAACTTAAAAAAAATAATATTTTGATAATTCATTAAAACTATACGTAAAACAAATAAATAATAATAATAGTCAAAAAATGGCCTTGTGGACTTGTTGTTTCATCCAAAAAGAACCAAAGACCGCCCAATAGTTTAACATATTATATTTAACATATTTTATTATGATACATTAATTTAAATGTTATTAAAGTGTGCAGTCAAATACTTAATTCTAGTCAGATTTTATAATGGCATGGTAAAATGATTTGTTAAACATTATTGTATAGCCTTCATAAGAGAAATTGTACCTATTTAAGACAGGGATCTTCAATATTTTTAAATAGTCTATAATTTAAAAAAAATCTCGTGGGTCACATTCGGAATATAGAGTATTAACTGATTAAAAATATATTAAGAAATACATCACACGACGCATAAAATGTGTTCATGGGCCTCAAATAAAGACAAGGTAGGCCACTTTTTCACGTATTGTGAATATGATGTTATACAATATATTATAGCTACTTATCATTTATGGAAAATATTTGTGATAGTGTGCACACAACATATAATAAATAATGGCCACACAACGTTCTGTAGATCAGCGATTTAACATAACGACGATAAATTTATATCGATATATTATTATTATTATTATATAACATGTTGTCTGAACTGTTAGTGTTAGACTATTTGACTTCGACCTAACTCTGCAGCGTGGCACATATTTCTGGAGACTATAGATATCCTGTAGCGTATTGTAACATACTGATCACCGAGCAGGGCACAAAAAGGTGTCGATTGATGTGCCGACAATCGATTTATTATTTAAAGTGTTAGAGTTAATCTTTCAGATTTCATAGCAGAACTATAACTATGATAACTATTACTATACCAAACGTTTTTATGTCCAAAATATCATAACGTTAATTATTAAATTGTTATTGTTCATATAATATAGTTACGTAAAATTATTTTATTAATAGGTTTTAATGGTTTTATTATTATTACATACTCATTATATTATGTTTATTAGATATATTTATGTATTAGTATAAGTTCACGTAGCACTTAAAGTGATGGTGATGCTTGCTCGTGGTAGCTTATTGTGGGATGAGTGCTGAATTAAAAAATACATCGAAATCTGATTTAATATTAGCACAGTAAAAATATATTTAATTGCATACCTATATATAAAATATGGGGAGTTACAGTGGCATGTAACCTGGGGTCCAAGTGTTGATCAAGCAACACCTTAAATATGGGTGGGTGGGTGGGTATTGCTAGAAGCTAGAAGGACAATATTATTATTTTTTTTATTTATATATTTTTTTCAAAACCGATGCACAACAAGTGCAATTTACTAAATTAAATTAGTACACTAAATAATAGAAATACAATTTAGCGGCATTTTATCGGTAGGTACTAGGTATAACAAAAGTATATGGGGTAGGTCACCTAAAATTATTTGAGCAACACCAATTTTTTTTTGAATACACGCCTCTGGGGAGTTAATTGTTGTGAAGAATATATATTCTTCATATATATATTTATATATATAGTTATTATATATATATATATATATATATATATATATATATATATATATATATATATATATATATTATTACATATATTATATATCACATAATACAGGGTGATTCGTTTATCAAACAACACTCATTATTTATAAAAGTATTGACTTTTTTCAAAATATTGTTTTACATAGTTTCAAGTTGTTAAAAAACCAACGCTTTTATTAAAAAATTATATTTTTAAATATTTTTTATCCTTATCATTTTTTAAGTTTTTTACTTTTTTGAATGGCAACATAGTTTTTTAATTTCATATTCCAAAGCAGAATATTTTTCTAAAAATGTTGATACATAAAAATCGAATTTAGGACTAGTAGTTTATGAGTTATAAGTATTTAAAGTTTAGACAAGCGGAGTAGTGGACAAACATTTTGCGGGGTAACCCCGTACCACTCCACTCTGCCAATCTAAACTTTAAATACCTATAACTCATAAACTACTAGCGCTAAATTCAAAATTTTAACGTAATAATTAATTAAAAAAATAGCTTTATTAAATTATGAAATTTGAAGTATAGGTTACCATTTGAAAATCAAAAGTTGATGGTGGTGTATATAATAAATATAAGGGTGAAAAATATAAAAATAATAAACAATTCAAGAAGAGTGTAAATCTACAATTTTGAAAAAAAAAAAAATTGAAAAAAGTCAATACTTTTTTAAATAATGAGTGTTGTTTGATAAAAGAATCACCCTGTATAGTTATCAACTAATGTCATATTCATATTTATTATATTTTAAATGTTAATCATTTATTATAATGAAACTGCTTGCAACTGACATACCTATAGCTCTAATCTGCTACTATCAAAAGGAGTTGGGTGTTTGTTATACCTATATTAAATGCTATGGATTTGAATCTCTATCTATTTATTACTTAATGTCTTCACACGAGTAAATTTAAAATTTTGATTTTTTGTAATATTGAGTACCTAACTTTATCAAAATGTTAATTTATAAATTATAATTATATGTCAATATATTAACCAAATCTACTGTGTGCTGTCGAACATCCTGTATAATATTATAATAGCCAATAATAGTTTCCATCTTTGAACAGTAAACTTTAATAAACCTTATCGGTATCCATCAATCTTCATCTTGCCCCTGACAGTTTAATAACAATTATTTCGAATTATTCAATTTCAGTGATGTAATAAGGGTTAACACCAATCTCTATAAAGCCTTTAAGGTCTAAAACTAAGAACATATTACCTTAAACCCATCGTGTGCACACACTGTACAGTATTATATTATTGTATTATATTATCGTTATTGCCATATTATAAAGTGTGCATGACATCCACACGTAATAAAATATTATAAAATGTGAAGACAAAATCGGTAGGAGAACCTGAACAATATAGGTATGTTACGTACATATACAAATAATTTATTAGGTATGTCGTTGTTAATTTTTCGTGTATTATATTTTAACTTCCATTTCCATACTTCGAAATTAAAATATCATCGTCTGGCGGTTTTCTGCACATCTCGAGTGCCTGGAGAAAAACTTATATATATATATGCCGTATGTGAGTAATAGCGAATTGCTGTGTACAGGTTCAGTCACCAACCACGTTTATCAGTAATTTGGACTTTTATCACTCAAGAATACAGTCAAATTTTAATTTATTACATTTTTATTCCAAAATATGGTCATTAATAATACAATATTAGAAATTTAACAAGTACATCATAAAATATGAAATACCTAATAACCTGGATGCTTGGTGATGGTGCGAATCACCCTATAGCTGTATATAATATACAGCCTCTGCAGTTCTATAGTACCTACATTCCCACTGGCTCACAGCGTGAACGCAAAAATTTATAATTTTGTAGACGATATGCGTGTGTACAATTACTGAAACTATATAATTACGATTCCCGTAATTTGTCGTATTATATAAAATCCAGCGATATGATTATGCGTATCATTAATTTGGCTGTTTAACGTCGAATACTGCAGATATGGTTTATAGCCTACGGGTTACGACAACAGTTCGTTTTATAATAACACATTATTACATACATGTACACATTATGATAATATACCAACCTACATTATAGCTGTAAAGTATAATCATGTCCATCGTGAATTATTTACAAAGATAAATTACGGACAGGCAACAAAAAATGTAGTGATGGTCAAACACATTGTATTTTCATGCTAAGCTAATCAATGTACAATGTACTATGATGGTTCGCAATCAAATTTCACTCGGAGATGGGATAAAAGTCAGAAACAAAAATTAATAAATATTTATGGAATTTTTATAAAACCTTACGTAAGTATAGTCTCCTTTTGAAGTGCACTGTGCCAAAAACTACGTATATATTTGTGTGTGTGTATACTGTATACCTACCTATGTGGGATTTGAAAAATTATATATATTAATAAAACCATGGTTCACAAGAATAGCGAATAAAATTTATTATTACTGAAAATATGTAAATGTAAAACGTATTTCAGTACTTCAAAGGATAGGCACTATCTACATCACTTAGCCTTTATGCTCGACTCACCAACAAATGTATATTGTTAATGAAAAATTTAAATAAAAACGTCCGTGGCTTACAATTTACAAGAACCACTTTTATAGTTTTGTTAACGAACCAAAACATTTTTCTCAAAAGTTCTCAGCTTTCCTAGCGTCTTGTTTATGAGTGGTATTTTAAGAATTTCAAACAATACCTAAGTGAAATATAGATAAAAGGAAAAATTTGTAAAATCTTTGAAGTTCATATATTTATATAATTGTCAGGGGTATGGTCGAATTGCACTTATTTTAGTCAAATTGCACTTGGGCTTAAAAAAGACATTTCAATAAAATTAACTTGCATTTGAAGGAGTTAAACATTTAGCAAACACTGTTTTTCATTCCCACTTATATACAGGCTTAGGACTGATAATGATTTTAATCATTGGTGTGGTTAAAAATGATTGCTTTGTATACCACATTATGTTAATTATATGATTATTATTTGTTTATTTTTCATTTTTTTTTTTTAATTTGCCTTTTTAAATTTTTTATTTTTTTAAACCGTCAAATTTAATTATTGTCATTAATACTCATTATAATTTTTTTTTTTCATGTCTCTCATTTTTTGTAAATGATATAAGATATAAGTATTAATCTTATATTATTTATTATTCACTTACATTAGATTCTTTTGTTGATTTTTGGTGACAAAAATTATCTACGTTATCTAAATGGCATTCACGAATTAATATATATTGCTATTAAATAAGTACGCCATAGCGTTTGTAAACATAAGATTTGTAATATTTTTAACGGGTTTTCAGCGTTTTCGCTATACACGTTCGACTTGTAACAAGTTTCCACGTTTTTTTCCATTTTAACTTTTTTTTGATCAAATATAGTTCTACCACTTATCTGATTTTAACCCAAGTGCTGTTCGACCATAACCTTTTTTTAATTCAAGTGCAATTCCCGAATGTTAGTACATTTTAGAATAACTGTAAATGCTCGCGAAGCACAATCATTAATGAAAGGAGTTTTTTACAAGTAGGTAGACACCTACCCATATTTTATTTGAATGACGAGTTATTTGTATTATTAAAATGATTAAGTGGTTTCTTATGTACTTAAGATCAAATACGGTCAAGTGTATTGTCGTTGAAAATGGTATAGTGTCCATATAAATGATAAGCCGAATAATTGGTTATGACTGAGTTTTTTTTAAGGTACCTTGCTTATTATTATATAGATGTGTTACAGTTACTGTTGTAGTTTTGTATAAAAAACCATTAAAATATTCTAAAAACGGCAGAAATCTCCAATTGAGGTAATAATAGACTAGGTACAACGTCGTATGATGGTTGTATGACATTATGTGACTTTTGGAACGTTTTGTTTTCCGATAGGATAAATTATAATTATTTGAACATTGTTAATAAAAGATAAAGACGCGTGGGTAGGTGGTATAATTACCTATAGTACCTATACATACCTAAGCTTAATTGTATAATAGTTAAGTCCATGATAAAACGAAATCTGATGCGATGAAAACAATAACGATGTCTTAATTTCACATTTTCTAGTTTTCTGGGTTAACAAATGTGTAATTTAATGTGCTCGAAGTATGGTTATGCCCACTCGTTAGGAAAACATGACCTAACCAAACCGGTTCATTGGCAATGGCCGTCCGCGGTATGGTCGTGCTTATAACACCGGTAACCGTGGTGTACAAACACTACAAACGCTGTTTATTTATTGGAATATGCTAAACAGGTATATATCACTCTTATGGTGTTGGACGGGCTGCAGCTCCATGTGTTATAAATATGTAAATAATAATATAACGATTGTACCGTCGACCGTGATTTGGGTTATGCTTAGCAAAAAAAAAAAAAAAAAAAAAAACATTCGTTACGGTAATAACTACAATAATGACGGAGTGAATTTGTTTTTTAGTTCCGCGCACATATTATTGTGACGTATCCTATCAAAATATCAAAATTGAGATGCCGTGATTTATATTATATAATATACCTACTATGGAAAAAAACTCTATATGAAACGTGTCTGTCACCGTTTGGTTTAAGGTAACAACAGTAAAATAATGATACCTAATAATATATTAGCCTATGACAATAATTACTGCTATTGTAATAATGTGTGAAAAGGTTATTGTTAAATGTCCAATCGACCACCCATTCCTTTACCACCGCCAACCATGATCGAAGGGACGTTTTTTTCCTAAGCTGTATATCATTTAATCATTCATAATATTATGTGACGATTGGGCAATTACTTGATATTGTTTCCTCTCAACTCTATCAGTCATACAGAAAATGCGCATAAAATTTACATAGGTACATGCAAAAAAAAAAAAATGGAAATTTGTGATTAGAGCAAGGAGCACGTGGAACAGGAAAAAAATGTAATTTACGTTTTCCGGGAAAACATCGCATATATATTAATGTATACAATCCTTCACTCGAGTGGGAAGCTGTAGGAGACACATGACCCATATCTATTTTTTTTTTTTTTTGGAAAACTGATTTCAAACTAATCATAAAAATGATCGAATATTTTATTCATACGAATATAATGTGCTAAATATTTGCATAAACATCTTCTCAAAAATCGTTTGTGGGGCACATGGATTAAAGCAACTACACGCGGCTACACACGGAGTGTAATCTATTAATATTTTATAATATAGGTAAATAGGATATTATAAAGTTGGATAAAAACGCAGCTAAAACCGATTGTAATTTAAACGAAAAACAACTATCGTGAGCAACTCGTTCCGGAAACTACTACTATTCAAATTTTTCAACGTATACCTAATAATATAAGTTACAACGTAACGATACGAGAGAAAGAAAATATTAAATACTTCCCTTTTTGATTGACATAATACATTATGCACTAAAATATTATTATTATAACTGTCATACCTTATATATATTGGCTTACGACGATGTTGTATTTTTTTAAATAAAGTTTTTTCGTTACATTTTTCTGATGGAAGTAGACATCGGAAAATTTCACATTGTTCTATGTTATAAAATACGTCAGTTAAAATTATTTAAAAACCTTCAAAAAATCAAATAGCATTTAATATCTCGAAAATTTTTTCTTTTCCAAAACATCAAAATTAATCGAAATATAAAAAGTTAGAGGGCAATAGTAAAAAATTTACAAAAGTATTATTGAAACCCGAATAATAATTTATTTTATAAGTTTTAAATAATAATAATTAAAATTATTTATTAGATAGGTACTTATATGCTCAAAATAGTTTTTGAGTGGAAGGGGGGCATGCAGTCATAATAGTTTGAAATAAGACGAAATTAAATTAATAATAGGTATAAACAAATAAAATATTATTTGAAGGAAGATGAGAACAACTCCCACTGGGAGGCTCCTGCATGAAAATTCTAATTTATTCCCGACATATAATTTAGGAAAATCTAGATTTGTTGGAAACATTTTCTAGCAACCTAACAAATTAAACCTCTTTTATTTTGGTGGAAAGGATGAAAGGAATAAGAATAACTCTCAAATGCGTACGTGATTGTTGCTCGAAAAAAAAAAATGTATCTGTTAACACTACGAACGACGTTTGTATCTATTAAAAATGTTTGTCACAAAATAATATTATCATAGTAATTATTCCTTATTATAATATCAGTAAATTAATATATTATATATAATATTGTTATTATTATCTTTTAGCACTAACTATAATAGATAATATATGTCCGTTGTCAAATTAGTCCGTACACATCATGTTGTGGTTCTTCTGAATGGTTGGAATCGTCAGTATAAAACATTTTTAAAGAGTTTATCTGAATAGTTATGGAAATTATTATAAAATTATAGTTACATTTTAATCTAAATAAATAGTATGATGAAAGAAAAATATTTCTAAAATCATCGATCACAATTAAAACGCGAGCTTCGTGGCTAAAAAACGTTGTAATATTTTCACGGATATTAATGAAAACCATTCAAAATATTAAGTTGACTTATCCGTAATATTTGAAATATAAGACATGAAATTATGTAAAAATTTAATTTTGTATCGATGTCTATCAGGCGTGGACTGGTAAAAAAGGGAATGGGATGCTACATAATTCAAAGGGCAAATAACAAAAATATGTGGAGCAAATTTAAAATATCTAGATTATGTATAAAAATCGTAAATAGGTATCAAGTTAGTAGGTAACAGATATTCGAATAAAATTGTACAATATTAGATTAAAAACAAATTAGATCAAATTTTAGATCGAATATATTTTTAGGGCAAGGGATGCTGTAGCATCCCAGTATCCCAGCCATTCCGCACTTGGTGTCTATTAATTTAAAATTTCCGTTCAACAAGTTAAATGATTTTATTTAAAATGCATGTAAATATTGATTAATAAATTACAATTACATCAGTCTACAGAGGTAAAATAAATATACTGTGGATACCATCACACGATATACATGACTCAATAGTAAAATACGCCTTTATTCCTACACTCTAATGTTATAGTTATAACTTATAACCATTAAGAGAAGTCACGTCGTTTCACAACTGTTGATTTCGTATTATAAATGCATAACTCTGTCATTTTTAATACAACAGTAGGTAAATTGAAATTTTATCTAATTTAAAAATATGAATATTATTTAGGTCACTTCATTGTTTTTCTCCTGTATGTACCAATTGTACCTAAATGTACCTTTGAGGAAAGTTCATAATATGGTTAGTAAAAATGTACGTGTAGGTTAGGTTAGGTTAGGTTATCTTTGATCAAATTAACAACAGCTGATGTTTTGATTAAATTTAAATATCTAAAAAATTTACTGTTTTACTTATTCTTTGTATATTTTTAAATGTGCTCAGTGATCGAACGCGGTTGTCCAAAACTAAATGTCTCGAATTCGACGTCACCGGTTTCATGTTGTAAAAATATTATGTTAAAATATAATTTAGGTACAGCATTTATAGGGCAAACGGCCATCAATCTAGTTTATATTATTCTATTTCTATGCATCATAATAATTTGTATTGTTACCGTGATTATTCTGCCCATTGTAATAGTAAGTGCGAATAATAGTAATAATGATAATAATAATAATATGATATTATGTCTACGACGAGAGTGCAGCGTTTTCTTTTATTAGATGTGTAACCTATAATGGCTATAATAGATATTATTATTATTATGGCTGCCGGTTAATAATCATAATAATATCACCGAAATCGGAACACATCAACGTTAATATTATAATGAACAATACAAAAAGTTATAATGTACAATAGGCGTATCATTTTTTAACGTGAGAGACATTCGTCAATGATTAAGTGATAAGTTGCTTTATATAATTTAGAAGTAAACAGAGAGCAAACATTTTCTTGTCAGTGTCAATAAATGATAACAATTATACAATTAATTGTACCACAGAAAAAAAGTTATTATTTTATTCATGTTTATCGTAATTTGACATTTATAGATATTTCTTAATGGTTAAATGTACCGTTTGCCAATATCTGTAATATATTTTCTATACTCCGAAATAGACTTAAAACATATATATATATATTACATAATAAACGGTTGATATGATATTTGTTGATTGCTATCAGAATTTAGTAATTTTTTTCACCGATATTGATCATAAGTAGGTTTACATCATGTAATGAAATAACATTATTATTTACTTCGAAGTAATAATTTCATTAATAATACAAGTTTGGTACTTTGGAAGTTTGCTATTTCAAAAATCTGAAAATTGTTATACGAAAATATAAACCTCGTGACACTGCTGGAACGTCAAAACACTCTGAATTGCATGCTGTGCTTTGCAAGAAAATTATCGTGGAATACTACTTTGTTTCAAAATTTCTCTTGGAAATCACGGTTAAGATGTCAGATAGGTCGAGTGTTAATATTAAGGTACAAAAATTGATTTACAACCATAACAGTGGTGTGATATATGACGAGAAAACAAATTTGATGGAAATTTCGTTCGGAGAAGTAGGTAATATTATTATAGCGACTGTGTGTACATTGAACGCGTCAGCGAATGTTAGCGGAAAAAACATGTACACGAATTAAACATGAACCGATTTAAAATTGTAATGAACTTGCAATAATTTTGTATCGGTTCGTTTCGCTTAATCGTAACAACAACAACAATAATAATAACAATGTTATATAATAAATTGATCGTAGTCTATAGAATCATCATAATTATATTATAATATTATATGCTGCATAAACAATATGGACGTCAGAGCAACACGCGAAATTTTATTCACGGCCCGAAATTAAATTGGGTCATTGCAGCTCTACAAAGATCGAGAATGGCGTCGCAGTGGTTGATCGGATGGGACAGATATTAAACATATAATATAATAATAATAATACAATAAAAAATTGGTACCTACCTATCCACTTCAAACGGTATCGAATAGAGATTTTTTTGCTTTTTACCGAACGTCTCACGATTGTCATCGTTCGTCATTGAATTTCATTCTATAACATTATTATTATTATATTTGTAGTAATATATAATAACAATAGTCGTCATCGTCATCGTCGTTATTATCGCGAGTTGTTACGAAAGCGCCGCGCCGCGGTGGCACGGCGACGAGTGGCGGAGGCGCAACATCGGCCAGCGCACCCGGAAGCGGCGCGGGCCACTGCGGATGTCTCACTCTCGCCACCCGTCCGCCGCCCTACAAACGTCGTCGGGGACTCGGAGAGAAACGACGAGACAAAACAACAATAATATACCTATTATGTGTCGCGCGTCATATTGTTTGAGAAATAAAAAAAAAAAAAATATAAAAAACCAGCCCACCGAACAATCATAATACGCGCGTAGGCATTGTCGCGGTACCGTCGTACTCTACTACCTACGGCGTTCCTACTTTTTTTCATTCTATTTCTGTGTCTATTTATTAATTTTTTTCCTCCGCCTATATCGCCGGCCGACGACTCTGCACACTGTCGTCGTGACTGCTTGCTGCTGACCGACATTCGCCGCAACGGACGATCGTCGAGGTGAACGGCTGTGGCGGCGGCCGCGAAAAAAAAACGCATTATAAATACCGACGGCGACGGTCGTAATGATAAATAAGACTGACTGGTATCTCCTGCCACCGCCGCCGACCCAGTCCTTGACATTGTTTTTTTGGTGGAAGCGGGGGGAACCATCACCGCATGACCTCTCCCCCGCAAGTTCTAGGCCGCCGTGACCTCGGCCGCCGCCAACACAATATTAATAGGTATAACGATATTATTGTTACTACTGATATCGTACACCGTGGTCCAATAACGCCGGCGATATACCGCAGTTACCACGTAATGTGGTGGCGGAAGCCTATTCTCGTCGGTTGTTTTACAGGTTGTTGAACACTTATTTTGAATGCATAACAACTATTTTATTCAAAATCATTGGAACGATATTATACTTTATAGAAGGGGTAGTAATAAATTTAACCCCATCAAGTAAAATTCGAAATGATACTGCAGATGTAGGGAGACCGGACACAGTTTTAATGATATATGACCATATTGATTTGAATACCTAGTGAACATTTTGATCTAAAACTTTGTTTTCGTATTCGACTCGATCCAATATTTTCAAACTTTCTAATGCCCGATACACATTAATTTGTAATTCTTCATAAATAATTCTCCAAATATATAGACGAGAATGCATAATATAATCGTATCCAAGATATCCAGACAGTTTTTTCAAAGTTTTTATTTTAACAATTACTTCACTTTATTAATTATTGTATATATCTATTCCACAATAATAATGATAATAATAATAATAATAATATCAATAATAGGTACTTATACCTAAGTATATTATAAAATAATATATAATACGATATGAATCGATTTTAAATTTATTCAATTATAACGAATTATACATGTATTATCGCGTGTATTAGGTATGTATAATTGTATCTGATTACTTTATATAGGTCAATTTATTCTAAAAATAAATATTATTGCGAAAGTTTAATAAAATGCATATTGCATAATTTCCATAACCAGGCATACGTTATATGTAGTACGTAAATCGTCTATATACGTTTTGCTGATAATAGATCACTTGTGCAAATACACAAAACACAAATTTAATCACATGACTACCTAATATTGTTATTAACGGCACTATGCCGCACAGATTAACAATTTATTTAAAGGACGCAGTCCATCTCTATAGTAAATTATACGTGAGGAATGAAAGATATTATTATGCAACCCATCGCGAGAGGCTAATGCACCGCGATCGAATATAATTATTATTACATAATAGGTATTATTTTATAATCTTTCAAGGTACCTAGCTTACGCAGCTATGGTTATTGGCCAACTTTTAGATTAGATACTACGATTAATTGTTTAACTAACAAAATTATCAACAATGTTATTTACAATTAAATAATATAACAATATTTTGATTTAAGTTTATTATATTATTAAATAAATAAGGAAAAGATTCTTCTACATGTTTTATCCTAATAATAATTGCACATGCCAGAGTGAGGCTGAATTAATAAGATTTTTCATGTTTCGGTATATTGCAGTGAGCATTAGGTAACAACTCCTTATTGATTGAAAAGTTTTCCTTCTATCGAGTTGTATGTGTCATATTTTGCAGCTCATAGAATCGTTGGTGATGAGGAATAATATGCTTATATTAATATTAGAACTTAAGCCGTCGACTGTTCTTGCATAGGTTGAAGAGGTGAAAATATCATATTTTTGTCGGTTGTTTATAAAACTGTAACGCAGCTGGTTATAATTATATTTATATATACTGATCTTGTGCTACGTCATACGTATAATGTATACTATTTATAATTAATTGGATTGTGTGAATCGAAAACAATCATTAAACGAGTCAATATTAAATTTTAAGATAAAAATTAATTTAATTTATGCGCTAAGGTCGAGGCGCGCGCGTGTTGTCGCTGTTACAATATTATATAGTTAAGACCTATAGGTAGGGCCACAGATAAAATCGTTTAATGCGTCAAAAAGTTGAATTTTGGGGCAATGGAACGGAGCCCTTTTGAAAGAAATAGATATAATAAATATCATACTCGGTCATTAAATTGTTGAAATGATTTTTTTTTTTTTATTCATTTTGTTCATGTAGGTTTTCAGTTTTTTATTTTTATTTTTGAATACATGACTGCATGGCGTCTTATGATCGAATAAAAATCATTATCAAACAATAATTAATGATTGGTGCTTTAAATTTATTACTGTCGGCGTAGCCAAGGAGTGCTCTGAAAGTTGCTATTAAGTCCACAGCTACAACATATTACAATAATTTATATAATTATGGAGAATTCGACAACAATCTATTCGCCTTATGATTAATTTTTTTTATATGTATCACAATGTAATATTTTATCGTCAAAGTTTGAGGCGTATAGGTACCAAATTGTATAAGATCAGAACCAATAATACAAGCTTATTAAATTTGTTTTTTTATTATTGAATATATATTTTTTTTCTTTTTAAAATAAAGTGATGCATTTAACGACTTTAATGCATATTTTTCATTTTTAATTAGTAATTTTTTATGTACCGATGCGTACACATTTATGCAATTTTAATTGTATAAAATATATTCGAACACTAAATTAATAACAATATGTATTTAGTATTCTAGTAAATAATGCACTGATATTACTAAATGGTATTCATTGATCAGAAGAGAAAAAAGGAAGTTTATATTTTGCCATAATAATAAATTATGGACCTATACTGATCAGTCTGAATTATTATTTTATTTTTTTATGTATATTATTACACTTAATTAATTTGCTAACGTTTGGAAAATCCGTCTGCGATTCCCAACTTAACCTGAACCTACCTAAGTTATAACGATCTTTTTCGAGCATGAATACTAAACATATTTTTGTTTTGATAATAAAATGTTTAGCCAAGACAAGAACATTTTTTGATTTGTTGATACCAAGATAAGAAATTTTGCAATTTACATAATAATTATTTAGGGTTGGGCAGATTTTTAATGTGAATATGATCAATATCGAACAATGAATTAATCATTTTTTTATAACATCGTATTAGATAACGCCATCGCACTGTTATTGTTTTTTTACTCCAACCTACGTGTGCAACATATAGGTATGTAGTCAAAACATATTCACGCAAAATCCTTCTTAATGGTTTTTGTATATAACTTAAAAAAAAAAAAAATTCGCCAATAACATTATTTTTGAGTAATTGATGAATAGGTTTTGTGTTTTATCATTTGTCATTTCAATTTATATTCGACATAAATCATACGGAATATTTTTGCATGCAAATGTGCGTTTTGTCTACATTGGGTGTGGTTCAAAAAATTGTACAGTAATACGATTGTTATAATGGAACATTGGTACCTATATAACGGTAACGGTTAGTATTACATATACATTTCACGTAACCCATAACAATTAACAGTGATTAGGAGGAGCTTGATGAGTATTATATACGATGGAACACTTGCGTAACGGTGGTAAGGGGACACAGTAAAATATGAAATAAGAAAATAATCCCAAAAACGAATCGGCCAAACGGGTTCGTGCGATGTTCTAACGAAATTGAACTTTGGCCGCAATAGGTTCAATCGGATAGCATGAAAATTATGTTATTATATTACCTAGATTAAATTCACGAATAAATTTCGAGCAACTCGTTTGTTTTCCGCCACGCTCGTTCTGGCTATATTCATAACATATTCACGCACAAAAAAATGGCGAGCACATTCGAATATTATTCGTCGAGAATATTAAATCACCGCTGCGGAATTTATTATAATGTGACCACGGTGGCCGTTTTTGGGCATCGTAATAATAGGTACCTACCTCTCTATATTATATTATACGACGATTGTGGCATGCGACCGATATCCGTACGCTGTATTTAGGTTGCCCGTCGAATTCGATTCCCGTTGGCCTGAGAACGGACCGGAATGACATTATTAATATAATATTAACCAGTATTTTTTTTTGACCAAAACATGTCACGCGTAGACGACATACTTCGCTGAGCAGTCGCACTATAATGAATGTGTTGAATTTGAATTAAAATCAAATTTTATTAAAAAATCAAACTTTATTGCATGTTCTGTCAAATTGTATAACTTGTAAATTTTATGAATTTTTAAACACAAAATAATATGCGAATCTCAATGATCTTGTGAGTTTTAGTTCTAAGTTTTTTATTATATAATATAGTTTATAAATAAGGACTAAATTTACGGTCGTTTTTTTATTATTTTAATTCCCTGGTGTTATATTACAATATTAAAAACTCATGTACAGTATAAAATTTTAAAGATTTTTTGTCGATTATAAACTTTTTGTATTATGTTTTTTAGAAAAAAAAGATATTAAAAATGTCGAATGTGTATAAACTATAAATAGTTCAAAAAGAATCAAAATTAAAACATTTAAAAAAATTCTAAGTATCCACGTTATTCGTTTTTGAATGACAATAAAATAGGAAAATTGATCAAAAATTTTTAATTTTGCGTATAAATTCTAGTTTTTCCCTAGTTTTATTTGATTTTCCCAAATAATGAGAAAAATATTAAGCCTTAATCGCAAAAATTAAAAAAAATTTATATTATACGCCCTAAGTTGAGGAATGAAGCAGTTGTATACTACTTCAAATGGCGATAATTTATTGAAATATCTTAAAATACAATGCATCTTATCACTAAATGTATGTGAGGTACCTACGTTTTTTATTATAATATTTATAATATTAAAGCCTGTCGTCGTCACAAAATTACATGTGTTACACGCAAATCGGCTACCTATGAAGTTGTACGCTTTTAAAACGAAAAATAACAAATGCGGGAGTGGCATCCTCTTAAATATATTAATAATATAATAAATAGTTTTGATTCTCGTGAGACGACGGAAATATTTAAATAACGACACAACAGCTATTATAGTCGAATATATTATTGTCTTTGTGACATAATTGGTGTTGTCGTAGTAGCACGCAGCTTGTACGTGCTTCTCGTATGTGATAATGTTCGTACAATATTATAATATTATTGGTATAAGCCATAAGGTATACACCATATAATGAACACAACACTACCACCAACAGCGTATAATCCATAGCACTACGATCATTTTACGCTAAAATTTAACGATAGAGCGTGCGTAGCGTTTTGGAGGGTAGTGAGCTAATTAATTCATTGCCATAAATTAATATGCGTTAACTGACCAAAACGATGAATAAAAGGTATTAGACTGTAATATATTATCCATTTTAATTTCGCTTTCCGTCCGGATAGAAATATAATATTGGTAAAAAACAAGAGAAACTAAGTAGTGCGCCCTTATCTACATAACTACCACGGACGCACTCCATCGAACATCAGTTAAAGACCCACCGTATCGGATCAGAAACCACCTTTCCGACACGCTTTGACTGTGTTAGTACCAGGCAGCTCTCGGTTTCCAATCAACCCCTATACGACGGCTATTGGACGGCTAGAAGCATGTCGAAGTGCGTTTTTCCGCCACGCTGCAGTTTGTCGCCGTAATTATTCTCGTATCCTGTATATTACCCACGCTGCATATATATATATATATACGTGATTTTTGTCGCCGTGACCGTACCTGCATCGTCATCAAATTGTTCCTACAAGTAAAATAATTCTAATTAGGTTATAATGTTTATAATTATTAATAAAATACATATCAAAATGAAAAACTAAGCAGTACAGCAAGTTAACTCTAGACATAGGTAGGTAATACAGTCATGTTACACTCTAGAGTACATATTATGATATCTATTTAAGAATAGAAGCACAGCAACAACATGTTTACAGTTTTCTGAAGCACCAGCAGCACAAAAGTGAGAAAACGATTCAATTTTAATATTTGAAGAATCTGCAGTCAATTTTCCAGATATTTCATAAGGCTTATTTGGAATATGTGAACTTTGTATAACTATAGAGCTTTTATTGAAAAACCATTCTTCTGCAGTTGTCAATAAAGCATATTAAGCAGCAGTGAATTATAAAACTATTTAAAATTACATTGGTAAATAATAGCTAGATTGCAGTTTAGCTATAAAAACTAAATTTACCTCCTGAATTTTATCACAAAGAATAATTTGTTTCGCTCGCAAAACTTTTTCCCCTTCAACAGCATTTCTTGAGTTGGTGGTACATTTCACAAATTCGAATATTGATTTTAATGATATATACATTTTATAATATTATAATTCAAAGTTATATCTCAACAAAAAACAGAAGTGAGAACGAAATAACAATAATTATAATAATATTGGCAACTGATGAAGATCAGCAGACAGCGACTGATCAACTTCAACGAACACTTAACAACGTCTCCAACTGGACTAAGCGTTGGAAAATCAAAATGTGACAAATCAGTACACGTAAATTACACTTTGTGTAAAAGTGTTTATTGTCCAGTAATGTTGGATCAAAAGATCATCCTACAGAACGATGCTGCAAAATATCTAGGAATGCACATTGACTCGCGATTAAACTGGAAGCATCACGTTCGACAGAAAAAGTTGCAAATTAAAGATAAATTGAGGAAACTTTATTGGCTAATCGGAAGACACTCTGTACTAGACCTTTCAAGCAAACGTCTTTTGTGCGTAGCGATAATTAAACCAATATGGACCTATGGAATACAACTGTGGGGTTGTGCCAGTAAGTCCAATATTGAGATTATTCAATGCTGTCAAAACATTGCTCTCCGCACTATTGTCGCAGCGTACCGGTACGACAGAAATGACACTATCCACCGAGATTTGATGATGCCCTCCGTCCAGGACGAGATTACAAAGTTCGCCCGAAAACACGAGATAAGGCTAGATCAACACACCATTCCAGCAGCAATTCAGCTACTTGACAACTCTCAAGACATAAGGCGTCTCAAACGCCGAAAACCATATAACTTAGTATAAAATGTTAGACTAAGGCCGGGCCTCTCCATTGGGAGTGATAACCCAAACATGTTTTTTGTTTCTATATATATACAAAATATTATTCATTAGTATGTTATATTTATGTATACCTCTGAAATGTATTGTTAAAGATCATTGATCGTTATAATTAAAAAGCTATCAGGCAGTTTTCAAAAAAAAAAAAATAAATAACTGAGAGTAATTAATATATATTATATTCATATATGATTTTGTGAGTACCTATATCTTGTGTCAAATATTAATTGCGATTTAATATTATCTAAATCTGTGAAGTAATTTAAAGAAATTATTTTAAGTAATCATATCTTTCTTATTATATTCTTATAGATGTATATGTATGTATGTACAATTATTTAAATTAGATTATGAATATTAATGTAAATAGATAAAAAAAAATTGGTAATGAAGAAAACTGAATTCTCAGGCTTAAAAAAATATTACAACCATAGCTGTTGTAATAGACCACACTAAATTTATTTAACATTATATTTTAATAACATTAGAATTACATTCAAAACGTTGAACAGAAATATTGAATATACATTTTATTAGGTTTCTTAAATTTATTATTATCATATAGGTATATATATTTAGAATGTCGTATGTCAATTTCACGATGTATAATTATTTTCTCACCGTATAAAACCGTTAAATTGTATTATTATTTATAATATTATGTTAATAGAAATGACAATAATTGCAGGTGTTTAGTTAAATATGTGCACAGCTCCTTTGAGCTTTTACAAATTATATATTATAATCTTAATCTATTGTATAATATTTACTCCATTTAAAACGTACAATGATGTTTACCGTTACCACAGAACAAAATTATTGTATCGTATTATAATTTAAATTTAATTTATGTACAAGTAGGTACGTCATATTGTATTGTCAAAGTCGTGGGTATTGAGTACAGACGTGTTGTAGTCATTATTTTCACGGCGGCTTTACCACTCCTCGTCAATACTAATATTACTTCGATGGAAACGTGAAAGATGTAAATCGAATAATGTAGTGTTTTGCATAAATCAAAATTTAAGTGAGACTCTGAAATTTGATAAATTATATTAAACGTAATAATCTAGAGGAAATTAACGATGTACAAAATATAATAAATTTATAAATATTATGATATAATATATCATTAATATGAAAATGAAAAACGGCAAATAAATTGAAATGTTTTTTTATGATGGATTTGCCTTAGGATAAATCGAACAAATCTAACTCATATTGAAATTAAATTTTGGTTTTTCACTTCATTAACAACGAAAACAATCAAACAATCGTATTGTAGGTATACACGCGTGACATTGGAACCCCTGCGAATTGTGGTGACTGTATGCATTTTAGAACTAGTTCAATGTCAGTAGATAGACTATTGATCATTATTAACCAGTATTTATACAACACTGCATTATAATAATCAGTAGTGTCAATATAGGCATTATACACAATACAGATGTATCGAATTAATTTATGTAAGTATTGACATTATTAGTAATTACAAATAAAATGTATTTAATTAATTCATCAGTTAAACAACACTAAATTACATATTATGTGTTAGTGTGTTCATAATTAAATTAAATAATTTGATTATCAGTGAATTCTATAATTTTGTTTTTCGTTTCAGTGTAGTTTAATCTAGACGACTTCATGAACAAATGATGTTTTTAAATGTATATTTAGATATTATGATAATATTATGATACAATAAATAATGTATTGGTGTTACAGAAAACTTGGTTCAAAAATTGAACTGAAATTTTTAAATATTTGAACCGAATGGTTAATATAGTTTATTTTTTTCATAAAATACCAACGAAATCAAAATTCGTACCTTATTTTACCAAACCATCGATAGATATTAAGATTAAATTATATAATTATGGTGAATATAATATTAATATGTTTCCGTTACCTATAATTTTATTGACATAGTCATAATAATATGTTTTAAAAGTATTTATGACTAAATTGACAGCTCGGTTCGAGTTTAGATCGTACTGGAAAATCAGGTTTTACATTATCACAAATATATATTATATTATATTTCTGTGTCACCGTAACAATAAATATTGTTTTATTCAACACTATAATATAATTTATATAGAGTTTGGACTTACTGTTGTAATCAATGCGCGATGAAATGTATCTGAAAACGTACGAAAAACGATTTGTATATAAAAACTAAGCTATATACTATTTAATGCCTGCATATTTTTTATAGTTTAAATTTTTATACCACATGCATCTACCTACGCACAAGTTGTGTATATTTATTATCACTTATCTTCTCGTTACCTGTGTAGCTGTAAAAAATAATTAGGAATGGATTTTTGATATCTAACTGAATTCTAACAGAACATTGTCAAAGAATATTGCGAACCCGGCTCGAATCAAACTATTAACATTTTTCATCGGACTAAAGTTCTGGAACTGAGACGTTTATTTCATTTTATTTTATATTTCAATTATAATATTAATTATAGTATATATATAAACATAAATTTATGAGCGTATATAATATATATTATACTGTCGGCGCACACTGCAAGTAATACACAAACTGTGTACGTATATATTATATTATATACAAATAACTAGTCTATTATTATGATGTGGTTATGGTAATCGTACACTTCGCGTGACCTACTATTAAACAACGACAATACGCGTGTATAATATAATATTATTTAGGTATGTGTAATTTGATATGAACACAGTGGTTAAAGTAGCTATTCGTTTGTGGAGAAGGTGTGACGAGAGGCAATTGACACATTATAAAAATAATATTTACAAAAAATCTAGAAATAATTTTTTTTACGAAGTTTACATGACCTGTTGCACGAGTAGTATAATATCTCGGTTATTATCTGCTACTATTATCGCTTCAACTACAGATTATTAAGATTTTAGATATATATTATTTATTAAGGTGTATAAAGTACCTAAGCACTTAACTGCAGGCTGTATGGTTCAGAATTGTATTAATAACACGTCATAACCGGTAAAATACGATTGAGAATGCTCAATTCATTTTTTTTCCAACGTTGCCATATTTAATTATTTTTTTTATCGATAAACATGAAGCATCATACTTAATACTGGTCCAGATAAATAGCAAAAAACTTTCAAATGCATATAAAAAGATTGATGATCCAAGAAAGTGGATTATGTCGTGTTTATTGATTCATAGTTTTTAAGTCACGAGGAAGTAAAAAATGCAGTTTTAGAGATGATGAGCTTTGGTGGAAAAGTTTAATTTTTAAAAAATTTAAACGCACAGAATAATAACTTAACTTGAATTAATTATTTTCATTAATTTGCCATTATTGTAATGATATGATGTGAATTAATGTTGTGTCTTGCAATTTTGAATGACGACGATATAGTTTGTCGCGTATGATCAATATTTTAGGTTTGATAGGTAATGACTGTTTTTCAGCCATTTATTTATTTTTTTTTTTTTTATACCTACCTAGTTTTTATTTACATAATATACCTATGGTAATAATCTTCAACTAATTATCGAAACGGAACCTAAATAGAAAATGTAATCGATTAAGCAATAGCGGAATAAAACAATTATAACTACGACCTACCTACCTAGCTATTAACAAAAATTAATTGAAGGATCGTGAATCGCATTCAAAATGTAACATAATAGTATTACTGTATAAACACTCATAATACGTGAATGTGCAGCGCTTACCACTGAGTATAATATCAAATTATGTATGCGTGTGTGTGTGTGTGTGTGTGTAGCGTTTGGTATTGAGTTGTGCATAATATAATAATATTATTAGGTCACTGCATGGTGTATTGGTGTATCGTAATGCAGCCGTGACGACGTCCGAACTAGTTTTCGCGCTGAAATTACACGTGGCGGAAAAGCGATTGTCTGTACAATAACTGCGCTGTTGTCGAGCTCCGGTTTTTGTTTTTCGGATATCCGAGACGTAATGTAACCATCACTAATGGTTATTAATTTATTATTATTATTACCAACTATTACGCGCAATGAGGACACCGTCGCATTATACTACATCCACCCGATGCAGCTGTAATATGGTCGATCGTAACATCGCCCAAGATTGCATACCATTATAATATCGATTATATCAGAAAAGACTAATCTGAGAAAAAATACGACGACGACCGATTCCTCGGACATCGTATCCGTTACAATTGTAACCAACCACGTAATAACAGTATTTTAATTGTTTGTACCAAAATGTGTGCAAGACATTTTAAGACCATTATCAGGTTGGCAGGCCGCAGGCCACTGTATACTCCATATTATAATTAGTTAAATATAAGGTCTTACTCGAAACTAATTTTACGTGTGGGAGGGTATGGTTTCTGATTTTCTGAATATCATAAAGTAGACCATAATTCTAAATTATGTTAAATTTCTAAGCATACGTTATCTGCGAATATTCTAGGAGAGAGGAGAGTTAACCTTATGGTACGGCTTAGGCAGTATGACGTATGAAAATGTTTATAATGTTAAAAATAATCATTTACCCAGAACTTCCAATTCAAATTTTGATTCCAACAATGGTTTTTTTTATTTTATATGTTTCGCTACCTAGTGGTCGTCAGGTCATTAGTGCTCTACTTCTTCAAAATATTTTTTACAGGTGTGGATGAGGTTGCTGAGAACGCGCCAAATTAATATCAGCTCCCAGAATTTTATTGGAAACTCATTAGCACATTTAGGTTAGGTGAAAAATGAATACTAAAAATAATTCTCGAGCGCATTTCGATTAAATCTTGTCGTTTTGTTTTTGGAGTTAATTGCCTAAATAGTTAAATATGAGCATTAAATTTGAATAAAATACGTAATTATAGAAAATTATTACCAGAAATAAAAATTCAAAAATTGTAATTATTGTTGTAATGTTGTATATCTATGCCTAATTTACTGAAGTTTGTGCACGTCCTACTAGACAGCTCGTGATCACATTGAACTTACACAAACTCATTACTATGCTTTACGCTAACAATGCATACCAAACGGTCATGCTCAGTATTCGTAATTCAAATATTGTGTGCCAAATATCGGTATGTATCGGTAATTGTGATATTAACATACTTAAATTTTACAAAATTTTACAAATTTATTTTTATATAAATGTTTTGGTTTTGTAATGGACTGTCAGCCACCGTTAGAAATATCCAACCGATATTACTTGTATTATTATGTATTACAGCACATATATATATCCAAGCCTGGGCAAGTTAATGATAATTTTTAACTGAGTTAAGTTAAGTTAATGGAAAACATTTTAAAAAGTTTAAAGTTAATAGTTATTCTAATTCTTTTTTTAACTCAGTTAAATTAAAAGTTATATGAACATTTTCAATTAACTTATTAACTTAAGTTACCTTTTTTATTTTTATATATTTATAATATCTGTATAAATAATAAGAATCATAAATATTATTGACCACAGGAAATAGCCAATAGCTTTTCTTTACATAGGTATTGAATTAATAGAATTATGTAGTAGGTATGAAAAAAATACAAAATTGAAAATGCCGAAACAAATACAATCTTTTGATTTATTAACACACTAATACAGACAACTGACAAGTATTATGCATTTTTTTTAAATTATTAAATAAAAATAACATGGTATTTAAGAATGTGCTCTGAATACTTTTTCAGGAAACTAAAAGTCTAAAACTGTTTGAGAATATAGCCAACTATATTTATTATTTAATTATTTATAAATTAACTTAACTCGGATTTGATTAAAAGTAACTCGTTATTTATTAAGTTTATATCAATTAAAATAAGTTAAGTTAAAAATTAAGTTTATGAAAATTAAATTGTAAAAAGTTAAGTTAAAATTAACTTAACTTTTAACTTTTTAACGCGTGTATGCCCAGGCTTGTATATATCACGACTGGAAAAGTCACAGTGGGTTTCAAAAATTAACTGGAACGTAATAATTTATACCCTTTTTCAAATATTTCAATGATGAAACTGATAGTGTTAAAAATTGTAACAGTTCTCAACAAAATCATGATATCAGATTATATTATAGTGAACCGCTTTGCAATGTATCTGCATTGAGCACCTTTATATTTTATTCTATGACTGATCTAGCTATCTTATCTGGTTTAAATTATTCTTTAACGATTATACTCCCAAAAATATTATATTAGTTAATAACAATAATTATTATGGCAAAAATCTTAACGGTTATGATGGTATAGCATGGTTTATATCAATAGCGTACACAGTTTAGGGTGAATAGAATGTGGTAAATCGAGGAATACGCGTGTAGTTATATATCATGAGAGACCGTTAATCGTGTCATATTTGAATATTATTCACACGTCATACCTACGTGCGTCGGATTCCGCATCGGAATGCGAGCGGATATTTCCTAAAAGCAAAATAAAATCCCACGTTGTTGAAATGAATCGGGGATTGATGTGTCAAAGTGGGATTCGTATGTGGTTAAATGTAATTACGAAGTCCAAGTCAAAATAAACTATACGTACCTATACAATAAAAACAGACTATTGTTCGCTAACGGAAAAGTTTCATATAATATATATATATACGAAAACATGATATTATGCAAATGAACCAATGTATGATAACAACAATAATATAATATCATCATACCACTCCCGTATATCCTAATAGATGTAAAAAAAAATATTCTTTCACACATATTATATACCTACAGCACATAGGTAGGTAAGGTTAGTTACCCGTACTTCAGTTATGCGTGGTCGTTTAAAATCAATGTCAAAATGTTTTTTTGAAATATCGAAACAATTATCGAGTTGAATAATATGTATATATCATGTAATATATATATATATATATATATATATATATATATATATATATAAACATAAGTAGGTAGGTATTATTTCGTTCAAAATATTAATATCCAACCACCGGTTACCGCATACAGTAATTGCGTAAAGCTACCATCGACTTCCGCTATTTTAATTTCATGATTTTCTAAAAATAAATTTGGCTACAGAATACGCAGGATATATTATTACTTGCTTACAATTGCATCATTCCACTCCTCTAAAAATTATAAGCGTTTATAATTCATCATAACGTCATTGGCGTCTATAAAATATATTTTGAAATTCACCATCACTAACACGTGCTATACAGGTACAATATAGTGTACACATAAAACAATTTTACTACCATAATTTAATAAAAGGTTGGCTAGAGTTAATAATTGGAAAATCAAAATATTTTGATAATAATAAGATTTTACAACAATATAATCGAAGAGTTGGTATAATTAAATTTTGGAATTATAAAAAAAAAAAACTTAGCAAACTTAACATAATAATAATATGAGTGTATTAAATGTTTTATACTTGAAAATAATATCATTGAAACGTAAATATGAATGGCCTTGTGTATATTAAATTTATTAAATTATATTATACTATTTATAGGTACTTAAAATTTCTGTTGAATCGAATTTAAGAGGATGCTACTACCTACTTTTTGTATGCAGTTATATTCAAAGAAAATTCTGCATTTGTAATTTCTGCTAAATATCGTCTTTGTAATAAAAAAAATAAATTATATACAGGGTAATTTTTTAAGCATGCTCGCCCCATTTTGATGCTTAAATTATGCATATATTCAAATTTTGATTTTAGGAATATTTAAGTGTAGTTAAAGGCGATATTTTTGAGTACTTAGATTTTTCACAACTTTTAAGGAGTATCCTGTAGCGATACCAACTTTGGTTTTTCAAATGACAACCTATATGTTTTAAAGCAAAATGTGATTCAGATAATTTTTCTGAAAATTTTGACATATTGCAATCAAAATTCGAACGAAAACTTCCAGAGTTATTCTACTTGAAATACTAAGGAATAAGGATAAAAGTCTAATACTTAAATGCCTACGTTGTAAATGGATACGATAATTATAATTCGGTATACAATATAAAAATAAAATATTTGTTAATAATCACTACTTATTACTAAATGGTCAAATATTGCATCTGACAATTTTCAAAAGAAAAGAAAATATGAATAAAATAATATCCTTTTTATTTTATCCATGTTACCTATACCTTATAGGCAACGTTAATATTTGTATAGCATAGGTATACCTACTTATAATAAAATACCGAACAATAGTGTACAATAGCACAAATGCGAAATATGTACGTGTATCCATTTACAACGTAGGCATTTAAGTATTAGACTTTTATCCTTATTCCTTAGTATTTCAAGTAGAATAACTCTGGAAGTTTTCGTTCGAATTTTGATTGCAATATGTCAAAATTTTCAGAAAAATTATCTGAATCACATTTTGCTTTAAAACATATAGGTTGTCATTTGAAAAACCAAAGTTGGTATCGCTACAGAATACTCCTTAAAAGTTGTGAAAAATCTAAGTACTCAAAAATATCGCCTTTAACTACACTTAAATATTCCAAAAATCAAAATTTGAATATATGCATAATTTAAGCATAAAAATGGGGCGAGCATGCTTAAAAAATCACCCTGTATATATATGTAAAATAAAAAAATTAAATAGAACGATGTTTTTTGATGTCTGTACATAATATTATTTGAATGCGAGCGTTAATAATCGTCTGCCTTTGAAAAAGGATAAGCTTAAAAATAAAATGATTTATTATATTTTGTAAGAAGTCGTCAATAAAAT
Organism: Diuraphis noxia; assembly: GCF_037042655.1. NCBI lineage: Eukaryota > Metazoa > Arthropoda > Insecta > Hemiptera > Aphididae > Diuraphis > Diuraphis noxia. The sequence continues at coordinate 93,457,632 of NW_028301711.1, read as the reverse complement.
GATATTCACTTTCGTTTTTAATATATATATGAAGAAAAAAACATTGTTGCGCGAGTACAAAAGAAGCGAAAATAGTATAAATTCAAATAGATACCATTGAGCCGATAAGGTTAAACTTAAAATCTGCACTCAATTCTGGAGAAAGAACGAAAGTAACTATCTAGTATCTAGTAATACATCGGACGAATAATAAAACATGTTAATTGAAAATGAGAGAGAGAGAGAGAGAGAGAGAGAGAGAGAGAAGAGAGTTAGATGTATAGAATAGAAAACATTTTAAATTAATTAATGTCAAATAGAGTTGGTCACCATTAGTATTTACTATTTACTGATCCTCACGTGTTAATTAAACGCTATAATAAAGTAATGATAAAAATAATTATAACAATTATAATAATACAATGATTGTATTACAATCGCAGATAGAATACTTAAAAAGATTTCAGCGCACTATTTGCGTTCTATTTTTTTGCCTACCTATACGAGCACATAGAAAAGACGCATCCATTAATCATATTTACTTTGTGTATTTAAGTTAATATCTCAAAGAGTAAGGCTTTACTCACTACAAAAATTATAGGATAAAAAATGATAATATTATTTTTAAGTGAATGACATAATATTATATTGATTTGTCTAAATATTATTATAACAAAGTAATTTGAGATCCATTTAAATTTACAAATTATTTTTTTATTTTTAAAGTAAAATAATAATTAAATGTAAAATATTATTATCAATAGTTTTCGTGACAGGCAATTTTACTCTAAGATGATAATTACATTAATGAGTTTTATCTATGTATGACAGATAAAATATATATTATTACACTGACATCCTCTTAAAATCTAAATCCATTTATCTAACAATATCATAATCCACAAAGAATGACACTCGCATGTTTTTAATATTATTTTAAGTAACTAGAAGTTTTTTTTCACATGTGTTATTTCAAACGCATTACAAAAATACACTTAGGTTAGGTTATATGACGATATTATATCAGTTTATTATCCAAGTATAAAAGTCATGAAATAAATATCATAAAACATAGATGTTATTAGGTATTATTAATGCAATTTGGTATAATTGCCCTTAAATAACTACAACCTACAAGTATACAACTTTACTTGGTATAACAATATTCCAGTAACATAAAAATACTATAGTTGCATGTCAATGCTCATAACGGTGATCAAAAAATAATGATCAACCCTTTTGTTATGCCTTATCGAAGCATTAATTTAAATTCTGATTTTTGGAAATCATTTTGGTTAGTATATACTTCAAAAATCACTTCTGCATAATATTGTACCTCACATTTTGTACGTGTTAATATAAACTATGTTGTTATTAAATATTATATTTTGTGGAATACCTATTTATTTTATATTTTGCTTGTTCATTTTTTTTTTTTTTACTTCTAAAAATATTTTGCATTACGTAGAAATTAAAACAATATCTATATTATATTATTATTATGTCTGTTTAAAACAAAAAATAATTAAAAAAAAAAAAAAAAAAACGTAGACCTAATGCGCTATTGTGTACGTGGGCATATTATAATTACACGTAGTTATGAAAAATATGGTTGACCGTGAAGTCTTGAACAATATATTTGCAGTCGTCATCATGCGCATAACTCGTCTGTCGGAAGAAAATGGTTCGAATCGTCACTGTCCCGATTATATTATTCTTTTAGTCGTGTCCCCCTCTCCCCAATCATCACATTTTTGCTTTTGGGCGTTTGATTTAAAGGAAAACAATCAAAAAAAAAAAAAAAACTTAAAAACAAAATCCACGTGCTATAAATTTAATGCGATAATACAGTAAAACTCGCTTAAGACGCTATTCAAGGGACCAAGAACGTCCTAAGCGGGAAAGCGTCGTATGCGGGAATGAAAAAAAAATGAAGTGATTGAAATATTGAGTTTATTTTTTTATTATTAAACATAATTTAATGGGAAACACACTTATAAATTAGTTATAATCATATACCCATATTTTATGCTACTGAATTAAATTTAAAAAAGCGGGTAAGTCGTGGATGTCGTTCTGCTGTACAGTAGGTTACTGTAATGAATGGGATTAAATTTGAATGCAATGATAGGTATCATTGTAAACGAAAAACGATTCTGAACGGAGATGATTTGTCAGTCTAGGATATATTATATTTAAATATTGTCATATATTCTATTTTGAAACAAATATTTTATTTTTCAATTAAGACGCATTTTGCATAAGGCACGGATAATTAATTAGTGTAGTTATCATAATTCATAATACCTTATATTATCATAGATATACGAATACCTGGTTTGAGGATAAATCGTTATCATTACGCGATTTCATAAAAATTTAAAACTCAAACGCTCAAAACATTTTTCCTATAATGACACTTCAAATTTTCTCTATAGCTATTTGAAGCAAAACTTATGGAAAACTTGGTGTTAAATTGTATAACCTTAGATATAAATACAAACAATATTATGAATTTTGAACTACAAAATAATTTGCAAATATTCATGGTTTTGACGAATTTTTGTCAATATTTGAAATTCAAATGCTAATAAAAATTTAATTTGAATTTCCGATGGACATTTTTTTTGTGATAAAGATTGAAAAACTTGTAAGGAGCCTTGTATTAAATTTTCAAATCTTAGGTATAAAAGGAAAATTTTTTATGAATTTATAGAATAAAATAATTTACGAATTTTCGTGATTTTTACGTATGTTATCAAAATTAAAATTTGAATGCATGTAAAAAAAAAATGTAGCTATATATTTCTTTTATTTTTCAACTGATATTGCAAAAGTATATTATGAGCCTTGTATTAAATTCTTAAATCTTAGAATTAAAAAGAAAAACTTTTATGAATTTCGATCTAACATAATTTGAACATTGCCGTAATTTTTACGTATTTAATCAAAATTTGAACTTTAAATGCTTATAAAAAAAATTTGTGACAATATATTTCTTTTATTTTTCAACTGCTATTGTAAAAATATGATAGGAGCCTTGTATTAAATTCACAAATCTTAGATTTAAAAAGAAAAACTTTTATGAATTTCTATCTAAGATAATTTGAACATTGCCGTAATTTTTACGTATTTAGTCAAAATTTGAATTTTAAATGCTTATAAAAAAAATTTGTGACTACGCATTTCTTTTATTATTCAACTGCTATTGTAAAAATATGATAGGAGCTTTGTATTAAATTTTCAAATCTTAGATCAAAAAAGAAAAATTTTTATGAATTTCTATCTAAGATAATTTGAACATTGCCGTAATTTTTACGTATTAAGTCAATATTTGAACTTCAAATGCTAATAAAAAAAATTGTGCCTATGTATTTTTATAATTTTTTGATTACTATAAGAATAACTTATGAGGAACTTTGTATTCAATTTTCAAGTATTTTGATAGGGCCAAAAAAATTTTATCGACCCTTCCAAAAAAATTTTCAGAAATATTGAATATTTCAGTGGTCTATAAATAACTCAAAAAAAGTCAAAAATTTTTGAAAATTAAACTGTATATAGAGAACACTAACATAAACATTTGGTGAAAATTTCAAGTATTTCAAGTGATTATTTTTTGAATTACAACCATATAAAAAAATCGATTTGGTCGAAAACTGATTTTGCGTAAAAATTCCCGTTTTTCTGTCATTTTTTTGTTGTTTTTCTCGATTTTTTTGAAAACTGTTGGAAAATGTTTACTTTTGACCTCTATAATGCACCAAGGATCTTCAATTTTACATCGGAAACCACCCCCAAAGTTTGAAATCGAATTATTTCGACTAGTTATGCTGTACACAGACACAAAAAAAAAAAAAACACACATCATTGTAAAATCAATACATTCATCACTTCGTTCAGAATCTAAAAAATATTACTATTACATATTTTATTATTGTTTATTAAAAATTAAATTTAAAAAACAATCCGAATTCATCAGCGTTGTATACATCATCAGGATCATAATCACGCACTAATGAAGGCAACACGTTATTTTTCCATGAAGCTATATCATCATTACTAACAGATTCAGCCTCACATGAAATTTTCCTGTACACAATGCCATCAAGCCAACAAGTCGATCCACTAAATTCGGTTAAGTTGAGACGTGTGGCAATATCCATAGCCTTTTCCGTGACGACACCTCCATTTATTGGATAATTTAAACTTCGTGCTTGTTGAAATCACTCCAATAAAACATTTTCCAACTCTTCAAACTTCCCGTGTTTTAATTTTTGTCGTTTGCTGCCACCTAACAAGCTGCTTTATTCTATTTCATGTCTGTTTTTTCAATAAAGTTTTTATAGTGGAAGGAGGTATCCCCAGTTCATTAGCAATATCCTTTTGTATTTTTTTGTCTCAGTCAATCCTTCATCGTACTTCTTCAAAATGTTGAGTTTGTCCGAAATCGATAACGCTTTACGTCTTATACCACTAGCCATAGCCCATAACGAAATAACGGTTGAATACATACGAACGAACAATACGTCTTACTAAATCTCAAAATACGATGAAATACAGTACAACTGTTAGTAATGATAAAATAGGTATAGCGATGAAATAATACGATAAGGACACGTTTGTATTTTTTACATTGTAGGTTTGTAAGTATGAGACAATACATGCGCGCGGGGGACCTCTATGTAAAGAAACATAATAAATCATTTTCATTCTCGAAAAAAAATGTTTAAACTTTTAAAAATACGATGCAGCTATAATAGTCGATTTTATACAATATTATTGTTTATGTAACATAATACTCGTATTTGTGTTGTTGAAGCAGCACGTGGCTTTTACATGCTTCTTGTATGTGATACTACAATAAAATTACAACATTATCGTGTTTTTACGTTACATGTATAATAAGTAACTAATGATGACTATAATTTATAAGGACTTCTAAGCTTTAAAGTATCAATCATAATAACATAATATGGCTTTGTATTTTTTTTTTATTTTTTATCAAAAGTCTAAACCACAAGTTAACATAACCGAGTCATATTAAAATTATGAATAGATTTAGTGGCATAATACGACTCGAAAAACACAATAATAATATATTTATTTTATAGAATATTTCGTATTATCTGTAGTAAGTACCTAATTGAATAGTTTACCATGATTATTAAGATGTTCTAAGTTTTGGAAGTTCGTTTGATTAAGATTTTTATTGTGAAATAAAATAAATTAAAAGTACTTAATAAAAAAAGTACTCACCTTCATAAATATTGCTTCAACTAAAATCCAATCTAAATTATAGAGGTATATATTTTGTTTATAACTCAGAAATAAATTCTAGGTACACTATTTTGTTTCATAGGAAAGTTTATTATTATAGTCCACGATTCAAATTTTTCGGTTTCGAGGCATATGTTTTCATACATCCTACGATTGTCGATGTTATAACTTATAAATTATAATACTGTTTAAAATGTATTATTGTCTTATATTAATTGTAGTATTTCCTTGTGTCATATCTCATAATTTATTCAGCGAGTACAATATAATAATTAATAATTATAGTTGGTCCAGTCGTGGCTCGTGACTCGTTAAAATCTACAAAACATTCTTCCCCCTTCATTAAGAGGCCAGCAAAACTTAAGAAGTTGCCCACCGAGCTGATATTGTGTCCTCCGTAGCCTCAGTGTTAAATTAGAAACAACAATAATTATAAATTTAACTCACAACCATCCTCGAAATAATCGGTAAATATGTTTCGAGAACATAATATTCTCTATAAATAATTTTTATTATTTTAGAAAGTGTTAACGTAATAGAAATGCAATTGAATGGTATGTTAAAAATTAATTTGAAACTCAAATAATGTTTACTCCCGTGATACTTTTCAGTTTCCATTTTTCTTCGTTTACGCGTAGGTATACGTATTTCCGTTTTTATAGCACCTTCTAGGCACAGGTATTCCAATTTCAGTGTGTAAAGTGTGTACACAAATTTTATACCATAATAACGACACGATAATTATTGTTATTATTATTCATTTCTTGTTAAAATCGTAAAATTGATTGTTTTTCAAGTTTCTCCTTTTCGTGTACACTCTAAAATCTATCATCTTCTCTATTATGCTATTTGTGCTACTCATGCTACAATATTAGTTAGCGATTTATAATCCACATAAAATCAAATCATTCTTCTGTTTAAATAGCTATCGTTACGTAAAATTCAAATAACCTTATTTCTTTCATGACGGGTATCGTTTAAATATATTTGATTTTTGTGGCTGATATAACGGCATTTTTTTCGTACTTGAATGGAGGTTGGTAGCCAATACTTATTAACATAATATTATGCATGTGGTGTACCTATCTACATTATATATCACATACATATTGAAAAGTGTACGTAATTATGTACATAATATTATCATATGGATAATACCTGTTGCATAGTTATAACACATCCGCTTATCACCCATTCATGTGCTGAAATAATACATACATCGAAATCGACTCAAAGATATCATCATCTTATGTAGATAAAATTGTAAACATTAATATCGCCAATTAATCGATTTAATATCATATATCATATTATAAATAGGTATTTCAAGTTAGATCGATATAAATATATAATAAATAACATTACACAATACTATATTGAGTGTGACTAGTGTGAGTATAAAACAATATCCAATGGTCAAGAAGAATAGTAAAAAAAATACAAAACTTCAACATTGCAGTACTTGAAGATAAGGGTACGAGCGATGCGTGCGTAGCGAATGACTTTCAGCGCAGGACTACATCACAGTAATAATTCGAATCAGTAATCAATAAAAGGTGGTATGTATAACACTGAAAAATGTATGAAGGTAATTTAAAAAACTGGCTATTTATCAATATGAATTTGTTTTAATATAATAATAAATTTATTTCAATTAATCCAAAAATTAAAAAAACTCGGAGTACGAAAAATTGGCTATCTGGTTATGTCAATCAATTCTAATCGACTGTTTACAGAATAATAAAATTACCTAGTAACCAAAAAGAAAAAAACTTCAGTTGGTTTAAGGGTTTAACCATAGACCTTATACTATAAGGTATACATATATTATATAATGAGTGATATGGGTTTAACATATTTTTTTTAAATTTTAAATTGTATTAAGTAATATGCAAACTGTACAAATTAAGCACATTGAGTAAGAAACACACACACACACAAAAAAAAAAAAAAAACAGACAAGAAAGAAGCCACCTATCAATGACACTTTAACTGTTGTAAATATACATCGTTAGCTAATTTAAAGAAAGTCGCGACACCATGTTCTTATCAGCCTATCTTGAGGATTTCCAGGATGAGTTGTGATAAAGAGATCTTTTATGAGTGGATTGTAGTGATTCGAAAGTTTTAGGTGAAATCTATTCTAGAAAATGTTGGCTTCTTCGTTAGTTGTTTTTATATGAAGATCGTTATGATCTGAAACGAAATAAGGGATATTTATAATTTTGCGGAGTAAAATGTTATAGGATGTTTGAATTTTATCGGTATTTTATTTTTTGTCTGCTCTACAGAGTTGTAGTCCGTAAGTTCAGATAGGTTTTAAAAGAGATTTAGGTATAATATATTATTATTTTAATTTTTAATTTTTTTAATTGGTTAGAGTCAAGTGATTTGAGGATGCGGGAGCGTGAATTAATTTAGAAGAATTCTTTTAGTTTTTATATGATTATTCCATGTTAAGCGTTTGCCGAAATTAATACCTAAATATTTTACCGTGTTAGAAGAGGGGATTGGAGTATTATTATTTATGATAACGTTGGGACAGTGTCCTTGGTTTAGTATGAAGGTAATGTGGACTGATTTTATGTTATTAATTTTGATCCTCCATTTTTGTTCCAGTCCAGATGGAGTTGAAGAGTAACTCGAGGTATATTTGGATTTTCGTGCATTGATATAATAGCTTTGTCGACTGCATAATCCGCTATTAGAGTGTCAGCGAGCGGGGGGTTGATCGGAAACGAAAATATTAAATAATATAGGGGATTAATATACCACCCTGTGATACTTCTGCATCAATTGTTAAGATATTTGAGAAGTCTGAGCAGTGGCGAATTTGAAAATGATTACCTAACTTAACGATTGTCTAGATACTTTATTAATAGAAATAGTGCTGAAAGAAGCCATTTCCGGAGTTTAAATAATAAACTCTGATGCCCCAGGCACTGCCATACTCTTGAAATATGTCAAGAAAAACACTAGTACAGTATTGTTTCTTTTCTAGATAGAAAGAGATGGTTTCAACAACTCTGTGAACTTGGTAAATTGTGCTATGCTTGCATCGAAAACTAGATTGTGAGTGAGGGACTGAGGGAGAACATTATTGAGGATGATGTGTGAGGATAATCGATAAGGATGAGTTTTTAGCAAATTTTAGAGAAAAAGGGCAAAAGGCTGATTGGTCTAAATGAAGCAGGGAAATTAGGTGCCTTGCCAGATTTAGTGAACATAATAATGTGGGAAAGTTTCCATAGCATTGAAAAGTAGGAAAGTCTTATGATTAAATTTATTATGTAAGTTAGAAAAACTACGGATTTTTTTGGAAGACATCTAGCAACTTCTCCTGTTATTAGGTCGTATCCGGGCAATTCAGGTTATAACATAAAACAATTAAGTTAAACGTAGATAATTTATTAATTGGTATATTATATATTATTTGCAGGGCACAAAGAAAATAAATGTGACAATGGTGATATTTTCGGCGGAGTTCACAGCAATGAATGAACAAGGTCAATTATGGTGGGATGAAGCATGATAATAAAAATAGGTGTGGAGTTTGCAACGAATCATGTACTCGTACAATGGCCTGACAACAAATCAGAGGACGCGTAAGGAAGAGAAACCACATTCGTGTGACGACACAATGGGAAAATTTGTTCACTAAAGCGAAAATCGTATATGCCACCAGAGAATACACATGGTAGAGACACCATACTTGTGCGACGTATATGACATGTAATTCTCTCATGTATTTAATCTGAAATTCCATCTGCGGAAGCACACGGGAGAAAACCCCTACTCGTGTAATGTATGTGACATATCATTCACTCATAGAAATAGTCTGAGAGTCCATCAGAGGATGCACAAGGAGAGAAGAAATTATGAATTATACTCATGTAATAAAACTTATTATTAAAATTTTTCAAAAATAAAAAATCAATTGGTTTAACAATTTTCATGTCATTTATATAATGACAGTGATGTTTTTTTAAAGTACACGTAAAAAGTATTATCGGATTTAGAAATATATTTTGAAAATTTTATGATTTGAACAGTTATTACAAAACAAGATTTTGAGAAAATCGAAGTAATTGTTGTCGGCCGTGTAGTGCAGGACACTTGAAACACGTCATCGGTGGTGTCCATGATGTCTGGCTTTCTGTCATTAATACTTTTTAGTCTCTGCGTACTGCAGCTGCGGTCGGCATAATCGATTTTCATCAGCAGATTTTGTCTGGCTGTCAGTATCCGGGAAAACCAGACATCGTCATGACAATAGTCTTTTTGTTGGTTCGTCGCGTCGCCATGGTCTTGTACTCTTGTTCCTTCAATTATGGTTGGTGGGTTGTTGTTGAAGGTTTGAAATTGAAATGTACACTGACTATTAAACGCCGGTATTCATACGAGTACCAGCTAGCATACTTATTATGCATCTATTGTTCTAAGCGCTGTTGGTTTGACGAGGATATTAATTCAAAAATATAAAAAAGACGAGATATAAATTGAACAGTCTTCATATCTTGTACATAATATTATAATATTTTCAAAAACGTCCAACAGTCCACTAACAAATTTATTTGACTTATTGGATCAATATCTGTTAATGTTGCACTGCAGAGTTAATAGAGGTCTTGTATTATACTCATAAGTACGGGATGGACGGAATACACGAATTACGGTAATATTCTCCGTGTATAACCATATACAATTTGTTTATAATAATATTATATCATATTATGTTTTTATATTGTTACTTCTTGTGAGTTGAGGTTACAACTTACAATCGTCATTACCTCGGTATGGCACGTACCGGTTTTCATGAATATAGTATTAAACAGATGTTCAGAAATACGATATGGGTACCTAAGTGTTTGTGCATTGTCGTTATTATGTTTCTGAGTTATGAGTGTCTTTGACCGATCTGGTTGACGTGCATTTCAACGGGACCCAAGCGAATTTACCGGGATATTAAGTCGTAAAAAACATCAAACATTTACAATGTTTTCGTGAAGTGTATCGTGAAAATTGTTGAAAAACATTTCAGAAAAATTCCAATATTTTTGTTAGGTAAAGATAAAATTATGTGCCCACGCATCTTCAGCGAAATCGATTTTAATAACTTATTTGGTATACTCGTACATAATAAATTGATGCTAGATGTTACAATTCGTGACTATCCTCATTATTTCAAAGTTTAAGCTTTTTTGTAAATAAAATAAACATAAATTATTAATAATGTCATTAGATGTCATATCAAAATTAAATTTCAGAAATAAAATATCTTTTTACTTTTTGAATACATACCTTATACGTAATACTAAACATTTTTAAATTGTATCAATTATTACTATTATTTTTTCTTTTTTTGAGAAGTGAAGCATTTCTTAAAACAAAAATTAAAATCTGTTTTCTACTTGCCACCTACGTTATATTATTGAAAGTTCGAATTAAATTGATGTGTTATATTTCAATATTTTTTTGAATCTCAAATTTTAATTTAATTTGCCTTAATTGGACATATATTATAATATGCGAAAACTCGAAAATGTTATACAAGGTATACTTGTACACGCATATTTTTTTATATTACTGTACATTAAAAAAAATTTTGCTTATAAATTCCTAACACCGTTTTTTATATGCAACAATTATATCAAATATTATAACATATCAAATTTCTAGTAAAATAAAATACACCCGTATCTTTTCTCATGTGCTGGAAATCAAGACGGATGAGTGCCTAAATATTTAATATCTTGATTCTTGAGTCTGTTTCTGTCTGTTAATTTTTACTCTTATAATGAAAATATACAATATATATTATATTTAGCCACTCAGCGCGTTGTCGATTAAATGATTTCATATAATTATAAGTTGGATTCATGTCTAATTGGTAAACGGTATTTCATTAAGCACTCACATCTTCATATTCTCTCTGATAATGAAATTATTAATATCCTGATTTAATACGCATATACTAATTATTGGAGACCATATTTTCAATTAATTAAATATGTCAGTTAAAGAGTTTACCTACTTTAGCGATTAGCACTTTTTTTCTTTAATTAAAACCACTCTTTTTTACGAGGTGAATTTTTGAAATTTTTATTCAACTAAATCTTAACTTGAACGAATAGTTCTTAATAAGTTATGTAACTATATTAGTATATTACTATATTACTTTAATACTATATAGTTATATTATAAATAGATTTACTTAGAATAACAGTTCGTTATAATTATATATAATATATATATTTAGATGTATTAGTGCTACGATGATTATAGTAATTTATTACAGTTTTATAAGTTGTAAAAGTTGTTCAAGTTGATCTAGAGGTTGGTAATTGACTAAAATATCATAATAATTTTATTTTTGGATGCAAACGTTTTTTTAATGGACTATAATAAATTCATAGCAAACACTATGCATTAACTCAGAAAATAATCATTTGATTTACCAGTTGTATTTATTTGTATAAATTACCAAATCAAAATAAAATAATGTCATTATATATTGAAAAAATTAATATTTGTTCACAACACCTATGGGGTACTCCATAAATAGTATAAAAATCAGTTTTCATATTGTGAACTTAAAATTCTAAAACTTGGAATTCAATACAAATATCAAATAAATTAATAATTGATTAAGGAAAATAAGGGCGAGCATGCTTGGGAAATCACTCTGTATATACATCCTAGTAATGGCCATTCCAGAACAACCTGCACAGAGAATTGCACTCTCTGTCTCTGTGTTGAAAGTTGGAAATGTTAATATTTAAAGTTCATAACGTGCCCGAGGATCGTACGACGAGGATGGTTATATGGGTTAGAGTTCGTAACGTTTGAAGATCAAAAAAAAAAAAAACTTTTGCGTTTATATTTTGTGTTATAAAGTTGTATACTTATTTATATACATATACTTCAATATACATGTACGTGGGCAGGGGGGAGGGTGCTTGAACTGCTATACCGCCATCCCGGCCAGTATACACTGGAGTAGCTGCAATAGGTACCTACTACCTTCCTATTTTATACGAATGTATAAAGCGAAGGAACGAAGAAAAACTGTTTGAGAAACGTCAAAGACTGTTTTCGGTACCGTACTTTATATGTATACTTGCACAATGTGATAATGTATTTAAAATGATTCTGACATGCATTGGCCTTACGGGAACAAACCACCTAAATCGTTTGAATTCTGCGGCGTAGTCACTTGCAGTCACGTACATGTATCCATTGAGGGCGAAGCACAACTCTTCCGATGCCTTTGAGACGTCGTTTAATGTTACAGACATCATAATAAAATATGTTTATCACGATTATTATTACCTATATTATAACGTTTCAAAGAAAATGAAAATGTGCGACCTCGAAGTCAGCTCGCGGAAAACGTGCCCGGAAGTTTTAAACTTTCAGTTTCGCGATGCAGTCACAATGTATAACAGACCCGAGGCCACGAACGTCGAAGCGTCAACGCTTGTAATAATCTTATATTATAATAATAATAGTAACACAAATAATAAATTCTTCTCCTTAATTATTAACGTTACTCGATAACCTAGTGACGAGTCCTCATGAAATTCAACAGGTGTTTAACTTTGGCGCACACATTAAATAAACAGTATAAGCACTCACTTATATTGGAAATAAATTGATCGCGATACATCTCTATCTGACCAATAAGTTGCAAATTGTTTTTGGATGTGGACACCACATCCAATAATCTCTAGATTAATATAAGAACATATTGATACGAATGAATGTTATAAAAACAATAAGTTTTGATATAATATTTTGAATTTCCTAATTTTCACTAAAGTTCGTATAGTGTAGTGATATAAAAAAATTAAAATAGAAATAATGTAAATAAAAAAATTTAGAGCACCCATAAAATACTTTTCATTGAAATCCAGATAAGCCTACTCATTACTACAAATGCATGATGTTAGATTAGGCTTACGTACTGTGTTAATTCTGTTTCACAATATGCAAGCCCTAGACGGTCCAGTATATACCATAAACTTGCAGGTTATAGGTTACCATTTGTAGAAAAAAGTACAGTCCTCATCCTTGTTTGAACACTATAATCATATCGGTCGAAATGCCGAATAAATTGAAAAATACTCATAAATGTATAATATAAACGCTGTTGTGGAATAATACCAGTATATGCCTATCGGCTATCACTATTATATTGATTAAATATACATATTTATATGTAATCAATGATATTACTTTCATTATCTAATTTTCAAGTAATTATATTAGCACCAAAATAATATCTACTTATTTGTTTAAGCAATTTAGTTTATTAGTTTGAACATGTAATTGCTTGCCCACATATAATAATACTAATGTATTACCTCACAAATCTAACACTTTAAAAAAATATATACTTATCGTTTATCATATAAGTAATATTATTTTCAATAAAATAATATAAAATTTCAGAGTTATAAATTTGCTTAATTTTTCACCAATTGAATTTGAAATTTGGAATTTTCGTTCCTCATCGTGTGTCCGTATGTGGATTGTTTACCTGATATACTGTTTTTATATGTCCAACGGAGTGCCTTCACAAGTGACTAAATTGCACGTAAATTGATTTTCACTTAAAGTGACTGTCTTACTATAGACACTCAAACCAGGTTTTTAACTTTATACTCAGGATTATTTTATTTTATCGAAATTCTTCCGGAACAATTTTACATTAAGGGTCAACTATATCCGTGACTACTGAAAGGTGGAACGAAAAGTTATTGTTATTAAGTAAATATAATTTTTCATTGATATTTTGAATTTGGATTTATCGTTAAATTGGAATGTTTGTGTGTAATTTTCAAAAATCTCTGAAAATTTGATACCTACATTCGGAAAGTAGTGTTTTGTATTTTTTATGTTCAGCTACGCACTAACTGAGAACACTTAGATTCAACAGATAAATTATAAATTAAAATTGAATAGATACAATGAAAAATACGGGAGGCACTTGACTAGCGGAAGTGTGTGTGTGTATTAAATATATCATTATTCATTACTATGCAAATATAAGGACTAGTATGGCGAGACTGTATTGGATTTTGAGAGACACTCTGTAAATTGTATGAAATAATCTATACACGACAGTGAACCGCAGTAACACGTGACGATTTATGACGAACCTGAACGAGAGAATGTAAGAAGAGCATGATTGTTCTTTGACAAACTCAAAGAAGCCTTAAATTATCGCGTATACCTATACATAATAATTGTAACAACTAACAATTGATACCTATATGTATTGAACTACTTAATGGAATTTTTAGGTACCTACAAGCTATTGTGGTTGTTTTTAGACCAACGAGTATCAATAATCGAAACATATTATATTATATACTCTAACAAAGTTATATTTTATAAAATTGATCGTATCAATATATTTTGTGGCGTGGATATAATATTATAACTAGGTATTCAATAAAATAATGTTTTTTACACGATTAAAACGTACAATTAAAAACTAAACTACATTTTCCACTTAACTAGGTAATTAAATTAATATTTGAAAAAATCATACAACATGCATTATTGTAATAGTTGTTGGTGTTGAAACTTGCTCTTCATTGAGTAGGTCATTTTATTAGTTGTATTTTAAATATGAATTTAATGATGAGTAATTGCATACGAAAAATGGTTCTGGACTTTGACGTATATTATACTTCTAAACGTATTATATAATCCATTATATACTATACTGCAGTGGTAGCCATGACCATGTAATACAATTCCATCCTGTTTCTGAAAACGCCACACGAGAAGACATGTCGTTTTACATGGATCAATGTATATAGGCAATGAGAAAGGTGTGTCCATTGCTTTTTGAGAGGAATCAATTCGAGATAAGTTTAGGTTAACAACGATTTTGATTATTATTATCTCTTGAATAAAAATAAAAAACTATTCGTTGGAATTGGAAACCATAATAATCATGAAAAGCTGAAGCAATTTGACTCACATTTTTATTTTATTTAATGTCCTAATATCCTGAATAAGATTTTTATAGATAAATAAAATGGAATGATATGATATAATATGATAATATTTTTGTTGATCATTTATAGGTATCTAATATGTTTTTAATGCTTTATCACTATATTCTCAACCCACGTTGGTGTACCTATCCGAATTTATTAGATTTAAAAATTATTGGATCGCTTTCAACAAAAAAGTTTACCAATACATTCTTTGAAACTTAGAAAGCAATTTTAGTTTTTATCCTAAGTAGCTAAAAGGTAACTATTTTGTTTAGCTGACAAAAGACCAATATTATTTTTTTGTTATTTTATAGTGTCACAATTTATTAAGTAAAACATTATCAGGTTTATTATTACCTTGTACACCGAACAGTCATCATACTATTAACCATTAATGAAGTTTAAAGTCTCACTTCATCAACACGCGCTTTTTTGTTTGTTTTTTATTTATTCTATTATTAGCTAATTATATATTATTTTCTAATCAAATATTATATTGTAAGGTTCTTGAAACATTGTTTCTATCTTAACTATAATATTATTGTATTAAGTAATATGACAATGGATTGAAATTTAGCGCAAGTGCTAAATATCTGTGATACGTAGCTAATTGTCAATTTGTTTTCATTAATGAGAATTACATTCCTTGTGTTGGAAGTGAAACAACCAATTTCATAAAATATTAGATATTTGTTAAACGTGGGTAGTCAAAATAAAAAGCTTAGTCTTTACTGTTTTGTATGTTCTGTATTTTTCTACACAAAACCATTTAAGGAAAGTTTCTACTACAGTCCTGTCATTCTAAATTCAATCAATGTATGCTACATATAAATATTTTTCTTATGTAAAAATGTGTTTACTTCAAACTTTAATAGAGAACATTATTTTTCAACGTTTATTACAAACAATCACGGATAAAAATTACCTATAATAAGATAGGTTGAAACGCATTCATATTATCTAAGTAGGTATAAAAATATAATTTGAGATCCAAAAAGTGAAAAACCAAAAAAAAACACGACTTTGTGCTTATGAACATGAATATTTGTGGGCAGAGACTCTGGTTAGGACAAGAGAAAAACTACGCCTTACAATAGCTGCCGAACTACTACCACAAAATTCGTAATTGATCATCATACCAATTTTGTTTCCCGTTGTCAGAACACATAGAATATTATATACTTATATAAAAAAAAGCAAAGGCTTATGTTATATTATGTCAATATTTCTATGCACGAGGACTTTATGTCAACTCTGTGCTTTTAACCTTGTACATAATATGTGTCTATACTCTATATATACCCGCGTAAACAGCCGATAACCTCAACGCGTTTTTCTTATGGTGTTGTATTATTATATATTATTATACTATACATATTATATTAATTATCGAAATTATAATTTTTTCGATTCAATGGATATGGTGTGATATGGGTATAGCCATATTCTGAATTTTAGAGAAATGTCGACTGTCCTATTTTTTAACTCCCCTTCCCTCACATATACAACACACTACTGTAATTTGTTTTCTTTTTCGTGGTGTTCAAATATAAGTATTACCTTATTACTCAATCAAATAACTAAAATATGGTGATGCCAGATTTAAGAAAAAATAGAATATTAGAACGTGCACTAAATTACGATATATTATGTTTTATTCACTGCAATTTATATTTGCTGTTTTTAAATGTTATGATATTTAAATATAAATAAATTCATAATTAAATATATATTAATATCAAAAATATGATCAAAATAATCATATTATAATAAATTATTTCAAGCATTTTGGTAAATGACTAAACTCATGTTTTACAGCATATTTAAATGTTTTGGCGATATATTGTACCTACCTATAAGATTTTTAAGGTGCAATTATTACCACTTAGCCGCCTCTGTAATCTAAAATATAATAGCTTTAAATTACCTAAAAAGAATATTTATTGTTAAATGTTAGTTTTTATTAAATAGGTATCAATTTATGTTGTTGTTTTTTTTTTTTTAATGTCATTTATTAAATTAGACGAGTGAATCTTTATATTTTTCCCAAGTATGCCACTCTTGTATAATATAGAGTTGTCGAATTTTCGGATAACTAAAAATAACTAAGCAAACATCTGCGATAATGGGCGTTACCATATTCCTCCACTGACCATTTTCCTCCACAAAAATTGATTGGTTTCCATTGTCCTTCAACATTTTAGCCTTTGTTTTAGTATTACATTCCGTATTATAAAGATAGAGTCACATTTTGCACTTATTGGTTTATGATCACACTCCGGTATCGGCTATCTAATCAGCCATAGATATAAAGTATAAACTCATATTAATTTAAGATATACTCAGATGACACCTATACTTTATACCTGTGATATCAGCTATCAAAAAATGCTAGTCTCCGAGTCATTACAAAAAGTAGAATAATTATTCATATTATGTTTAATTTTCCTTTTCTTTAAATAGGTATTCCTTTGTCACTGAAATATCCTATAGTTATAAAAAATATATAATATTATAGTCAATTTTTTTTTTCACTATGTATAAATTATTTATACCAATTATTTTATTAGTGTTAGATCAACACAATACCTGACAAAAAAAAATGTTATTTTCTTGTTATACATAATTTATTTATATTAAACTTAGTATTTTACTATTTTATTAATTATTTGTTGGAAGAAAATGGCTACAGCCACGATAATACATCCTTACCGCAATAAAAATATCTCCTGTTGTGCAAAATTGAAAATACTATAATATAGACAATTGTAGTTTTTTTGATTTGAACGTATATGATTTTTCATAATATATATATAAATCATTCAAAACTAGGTCAAAAAAAATATTATTACTAACAACACATTTGTAGCCAACGAGTAAAGACGTTTCTTTTATTATATTATTATTATTGTCTAAATGTCAATAAAATATTATAACACAGTCGATCGCATATATTTACACATCGGTGACTGTACATTTAATAGTTCATATTATTTTCTTTTGTTTTGTTTCTATAATATTATATTTCGAAACATGTTGAACGTTAGTCATATTTTAACCTCTTGTCAAAAGCATAGAAAAACTCTCCTGAAATATTATGGATATAAGAACAGTGATAGGGTTTTATATCATCTCCTACCAAATTAAATTACCCGAATATCAAAGAACTATTGCAAATGAATTTAAATTTTAACAACATTTTTATTATTTTAATGAATGGGTACTGTAAAATATATCAAATATATGAAATTATCCAGAAATATGTAATTTATATAAAATTTTATTCAAATATGCAAAATAAATAATATAATCCTAAAATCTATGCATTATGATATACGAGATACACAGAAATATGCATTTGTATTTACTTGTGCGCCCAATGACCATTTGTATTTCGAATGATATTCATGTGTATAAATACCCAACGGCACTACGAAATAATAAAAAATTAAAATTATTTCAATATTAATGTACAGAAAAGTACAACCTTGTATGTACATAATGAATTAATGAATTACATTAGGCTATTATTACAGATAACTTCTAATTGTATTATAATAATTTTAATGGCATACAATGTATTTACGGAAAATCAATATGGTTAAATCTTTGGCTATAGCTGATAAGTGATGAGTACAGCAATACAATTTAACCAAGATAATGAAAACACATTATATTATTTGTTAATGAATTACAATAACATTATATAAGTATTCACGTTATATAGTTCAAAATGGAAATTAACTAACTGGACTTAACTAAGGAAAAATTATACAATGATGCAGATATTATAGTTTTAAATAGGAGTCCAAACATTAGTTAGGAACCATACAGAAACTGTATATAAATTATTATAAAAATATCAACTACAGTCAATTTGTATTTGACTCAGTCGAAATTTTTAAAACTTATTAAAACATAAAATGTTACGAAACTGAAGTAAACATTCAACCCACAATAGACACAGAGCATAAATCCGGGAGGAGGAAAAAAAAATGTTGTTACAACACAAATAGCTGGTTGTAAATAGATGATTTAAAGTACTTAAAATCAATTGTATAATAATACGAGTATCCAATAGTAGGCACTCAATATATTATGAGGTTATACAATAACCGACAAAAATATAAAACGTCTTAATTCTTCAGACCCTAATTTTGGCCGTGTAATTCCGAATTATTCCGATAATCTGCCGGTAAAATTCGTTTCGCGGTTCCGACAGTTCCGATTGAATAATATTTCGATTCTGTTCCGTTCCGAACAAGCAATGTGCGACGACCTTTAAATAACTGAAAACTAATTGCCCCCAAAACACAGTGCACTGACATGACGTCCTTCATATTATTTTAACAAGAGAAATACTGTCCACGTGCGCAGTTTTCTATTTTTTTTTTTTTTTATCGTCACGTGAATGACGTACAAATAATAATAATAATTAAGTTTGTGGACGAAAAATATGCTCAGTGCCACAGTCGTAATAATAATAATATCATGTAAATCGTAAAATGTTACACAACACACAACAATATTATTTTAATAACGGTAGTAGTAACTCGTGTTCATTCTATTTCGGTACACATAATATTATATATAGAGGTAAGTATAATATAGTCAAGGTAAATAAAAAGTAACAAATAGTTGGTGGCTATATTATAAATAATACTTTAATATCATAACCATACTATTATCATGACGTTATGTTGTTCGTGAATCTTGAATAATATACTCACAAATTCCTAGACGTCTCTATACAAGTATTATGTACACCTACCTTGTACGCGTTACTATTATTGTTTTATAATATTATTATTCATGACTCATCGTGTTTGTCGTGCAGTACACTGTTGTTTATAGTTCGGTAATAATGGATTACATATTTTTACTTGCAAAAAAAATAAAAATACTCGTCGAGTCAGTAATTTTCCACAACTTGCCGCACGCAAAACATTAAACACGTCATTATTTATTTTCATAGACGCAAAATTTTATTTTCCACATCATAAAATTATATGTTGGTATATTACACAATCATGACAATATCATTATTACACATATATACGACACAACATATTATATTATATTAGGTGATATAGGATTATCCGATATCGTATTACGAGAACTTGAGTACCTATATATATATTAATATATTATATTTGATCGTCGATCATGAATTCGTGACAATAATGTTTATGTATTATAAGATCGTGTTATGTAAACAGTCAATTGTTTAAATTTGTTCTATAATATTACATAATGTAGGTACCTACGCATAATTATATTTTATTGTACATGACTAAATAATTAAGAACTTTGCTATTCGAAATTATCATTGAAAAAAAAAGTTATAACCTTTTATTTTTTATGCTTTATATTGACCTTGATATTTTTATGATCGTAGAAAAATTCAAAAAATCATAAGCTCTTCTGTCCCGTACGTAGTAAGACGTCGGTCATACGTCTTAAACCTATGATTTTCGTACAGTATATTATCCAACTTTTGTTAAACTGTTGTACTTTGTGTATAGGCACTTGCCACTTGGAAAAGTAGAAATTAACTTAAACTTGCATAATCTGTAAGCATTATATTTTTAATCTTTTCCGAAAATTAGCTTACAATATTCACCCCTTGTCCAGCTACAATGAAACTAATTGATTCGAAAGTAGTTTAATTGGGATTATAATGACTAAATGGTGTTATGAATAAGACTGTGTTGCATTATAGACAAATATAGCATGTCGCGTAACATATATGCGGCGTTTACGGGTTTTTGCACAAAATACGTTTTAATTCTAGAAATTATTCTGATCTATATAGGCTATATGCACTGAAAAATCACGAAATACGCACTAAATGGTATTTAAACATGTTTAGTTTATAACAGAAGTTAACTATGCTGATATGGGCTAAAAAAAGTAGAATACACCCATGCCAATTAAATTCATTTTTTTCAAAACAAAATCACAATAATTTTATGAATGGATCTTTAGTTATTAAAATTTAATATGCTGTGTACAGAATAAAAATAAAAGAGTGTGTATTGCGTATCTGAAATGATGAACATATTATTATGCATTAATAATGTATTGATAAAAAAAAAATATGATATATACGTCGCATTTTTTTTTTTTTTTTGAATACTAATGTCTATGTTGTTTATTTTGTATAATATTTTCCTGGTTAATAGCTATGCGGCGATTCGTATAATATTTTGTATTGCAAAATAATTTTTTGATTGTTGTATTGTAAAATAACTTTTATTATTATTTATTATTACGTATGTATGATGTTTTAATAAAATTTGTTATTTTAAATGATTTTCGTTTTTCAAAAAAAATACTATCAACATCGATCAGTGTTCCTGTTAATAAATAAGTAATAACTATAGTACTTTTTTCTATACTTTGTGTTATTTTATATTAAGTAGTTTTAAATTTTCGCCTACCTACCTATTAAGTACGGAGCAGTATTGAGATGTTTTTTTAACGATTTTTAATTATTTTTACTCATTATATCCATGTCTACGGATAATACATCATCATTCATTAACGAAATTTAATTGCATAATTCCTAAGTGTTTTCCTTATTGTGAATTACATTTCAAGACCAAACATTTTAATGCCAACTAATATAGTTAAAAGAATATAGTTATAAGCAGACTCGATAACACTTTAGTTTTTAATCAATAATTCAATTAAAACAATAATGATGAGTTTTTTTTTTGTGTGTGTGTTTGTGGAGACTATTTTTTTGTTTGGAGTAGTAAAAATATGCTTTGATCTTCAATTTCGTATTTTTGACAGTAAAAATTTTATTTTAATTTAAAACAAAATAAAAGATTTAGCTCTAAACATTTAGTATATTTAATTTTCAGTATGCCATTATCAACATATTTTATCTAATTTTAAACAATTACAACCGTATCATGAAACTAACCAATTCACAATGATTTATGTTAGGTCGGTACTTACGTCTTATAAGTTTAAAATCAGTTACCCTGCAACATCATCTACTTACTAATAAATTATATTATATTCAGTTCTGTTACAATATTAACGTCACAATAAGTTATAGGCATTAGTTACCGATTTTTTCAATAGTTAGGTTTTACAAGTGCGGACAACATAACAATATTTATTGGTTTTCATCTCCAAGCGCTCCGAGATTAACTAAACTTAAACGTTTACCACGCTATGAAATCATATTAAATCTATTGCTACCTATTTCAATAAAATTTTAAATCAATATTAATGAACTGTAATACCTTTTTTGAGTTTTGACATATTATGCTTAATTTATAGTGATGGCGTTTATTAACAAAAATTACCATAATAGTTCAATAAAATCAGTAAACGCTGCAGATCGTGGTGTCTGGCTTTTGATGTAGGTACACTGAATTGAAGCTGTTTACGTTATATTCTATGTCGAGCACATTTATGTGTTGGTTTATATCAGATTAGTAGAGAGTATAATTATAGGTTATGTATACAATCTATTCGACATTGTTACCTGAATTTATTTTGTGAAAAACGTTTGTCGATCGTTTGCACGATTCCGCTGGTTCAAACATTCTCATTTAAAGCCATAACAGTACGTAATTGTTTCACGCCATTATAATTATTATCCAACAGTCTATATTATTATTTAAGTGCATCAGTTCATCACCTATACGGAAAACACTAAATTTGTTTCGAGAAAATATTTGAGTACCTCCCATGTTCTCCTCTTGAAAATCTACAGATGACGGCACTGTTGTAATGGCAAATACACGGGAAGGGTCATAATGATGTGATGCAAATACAGGTAGGTAATAATAATTATATATTATTGTAACCACGCACGATCAGACGAATATTTGTGTAGCCAAAACGAATTAATAACGACAACGGTAAAACCGTTTCGACTGATATGTAAAAATGTATCGATTTTTTTTACACACGTAAATTTGTTTACTAAAAAAAAAAAAGGTTAATATATTTTATAACACAAGTATACTTCAATAGATATAATAGTTGATATAATACTTGAAGCTTTAAATAAATATAGGTAGTTCAATTTATATGTGCTTATTATTATATATTTATTATCCGTTTCTAATAATAGACTTTCTCTAAAAAAAAAATAATAATATATATGGGTTCATAATATGTCCTATTTTTCTTACCCATGTACTCGTATTTTTCAATATACATTTTTATATTTACTAAGTGTTTTTCACACTGTCTTATAAATTTTATATTATTATTAATAATATCTATAATGGAATATCTATCAGATGAATCTATAAAAAGTAAAAGCATTATTAAATAATAATTGAATAATGTTATTCAAGTGTTTTTTTTTATTAATGCATATATCATATCTTTCGACGTTTCTTGAATAATCGAAATTAAGTGACACATGATACCATATCAAAATAAAAAATAACGTAGTTTTAAATTTAATTTATTGAAAGAGGGAACGGAGAGGCGTTCCTGCAGAGAGTGTCCTTATATGGGTAATATGTTACTGAATAATATAATCTCAGTGCATCTACCAAATTTATATTAAATTGACGTATATAAATTTCACATCAGATCTATTTTTAATAACTGGTGGAATTCAATGATTTTTTATTTGATCGACAGGTTAGAAAACCACAAACAAAAACGGCTCCACGCGAAGCTCACCCAATATTCGCTCAACTTTTGACATACAGCTCACGAAATGAATTTGTTGACAACTCGAGTGTTTTTTATAAGCGGTCAAGTGTCTACGAAATAATAACAATAATATGACGCTGCACAAATTTGACTGTCGATTTAAAAGCACAGCAACGGTGTTACAACGAGAAAACCTATTTTTTCGTTCGAGATGACAATCGATAATACGTAATAACTTAATATTATTTTAGTTTACAGTAGAATATGGTAAAATGAACTATTCGATCTCTTGTTTGTTTGATATCTTGTTCGGAGTATTATCAAATCGAAATTGCGTTTGAGATTTAAAAAAAAACACCATTGCAAACAAGTTTATATTTATATTATTATATGACTTTTTTTGGCCTCGGTCTGTATGGACAAAATACAAATATATGAATAATTACCTATACAAGTTATAACGTGACGTAAATTGTTTACAATATTTACATTATTCGTCGTTGCGCCGCTCCTAATTTATGACAAATAGCTTAAAAAAAAGCACAACGTAGGTTCAATGAGATACGGACAAGTCGACGATACAACTAACTCAAGTTAATTCAACGTTCAAAGTACTACGAATATAAGTTATCAGTTAATATTTATCAATTTTATTTCTAAAGTTTTAAGGTTGGTTATAATGAAAAATAGTTTGAAAAAATTGATTCATTTTTTTTATTCGCTGCTTAAATCACACAGTTGTGACTGTGTAAATTTCAAATGAACTAATATCTTTTTAAAAATGCATTCTATACCATCTACTATTTGTTATTGATTTAGGTAGTGGTTAAGACAATATGATTTACATGCAATATGTTATGTTTATGTTTTATCGTTAAGTATTAAATATAGAAATATTTATTAGTATAATACATTTGTATATTTATTTATATTGTGTTTTCAATCTGTTTTTTGAAATTTTTTCCATGGTTAAATTGGTTTGTAAAAAAATAATTTTTAAATGAGTAAGGCTACTTACGAATTTTTATAAAATTATCTGAAAAAAAGTTATTAGCATGTATGATTAAGTTATAATCTTTAGTTAAGATATAAAGTTCATTAAAAAATTAACTTACTAGTTAAGTTAGATTATAATGTTAGGTGATTAAAAAAAAAATTTAACTTATCTTAAAATGACCAACAATTTTGCGGCAGCTACAGATTTTAGAATATATTATTTTTTCGAGCCTCCGATTGACAAACAGTATAAGTTATGATTATTTTTATACTATTTATTTTTCTCCATGTAGCTTTTCTGATGTGGATTCAAATTTTTCTAAATCCAATTGTTTTATAATTTATACAATTACAGATTATATATTGTATATACTATAGGACATTGGTTATATACTGTCGATTTGAATAACCATATAGATTTTCAACGCAAGTGGAATTAATGATTGATAATACTGGGAAATAAAAAATAAATAGATAAGAATACATACATTATTAATTGGATTGACAATATTCATTGTTATTTTAATTTATAAATAAATACCTACCACTTTTAAATTCAATCTACAATAATGCCATTATAATAAAACGCCATCGTAATAATCTGGAGTGGTATTTAATTTAAAAAAAAAATAATCAATTAAAATTCTATTGTATGTACGAGCAGTTTACCTACGACAAAGTATGACTTATCACCGCAATTAAAATAATAATATCCATCCGATGCGACTTTAGAACTTCCATTATACAAAATATTGTATATATGACTCGATAGTGAACCTGTGTGGAAGGTTTAAAATCCTATTATTACTAATACAAGAATTATATAAAACCTGTGTTCTGCTGATCGCTGCAATGTGTGTTTCATTGACCACACAGTAATCACAGGTTGCTTAAATTGTACCAAAATTGATGTTCATAAGATTATTAGATTTCAGTTCTATCGTTGAGTGTACATTTTGTTTATCATTTCAGTCGCTTATCATGAGCACACGCATTTATAAAGTTTCAGTATCGCATTGCAGCAACAATCCATAAGAATAAGAAATTGGCTCTTAAATTATTTTAAGAATAAAATAATCAGGGGAGGGGAGGAATATGAATTCTCCAAAATCTCCAATATCTCCTAAAGGGTTAACAACAAAACAAATTATGAGCCCTCGAACCACTCAAATCACTTAAAACACCAATTAAAAATATCAGTACATCACTCAACTACAAATTCACTGTGAAATCAAAAACTACACAAAACACAATACAATTGAGCAATATAAATTCGAAATCATAAAATTTAACGAATAAAACGGTTAAAGAGAGCAATAAGCCAATAATAAACGAGACAACCACAAAAAACTCTACTAGTCAACCAGAGATAGCACAGACATTTGTCACAGCAAAAGTGAAAAATAACATCCCCCCCCCCAAAAAAAAGCAATGGTCATTAGTTTAAAAAAAAACGCAGACAAAATTTCACAGAAAGATTACATAAAGGCCATTGTTAAAACTATTTCATCTAATAAAACCATCTTTTTTAATATCACGCATATCGAAAGAAATACATTGTATTTTTCTATCAAATAAAAATTGGATAGATAAACAATAATAAGCAATTAATCAATTAAAATACGAAGATATCATAATCCAAATAAAAAGATATGATATACAAAGTATGCCCAACGGTTCTCAGTGAAATATTATCACCAGCATAATATTAATTATTCAGTCACAATTACACCCGCCAGCTTAATCATTAATCTAGGAGTCGGAATACACGAAGTAGGATTTTAGCATATTATATATCGATTGCGGGTACTCCAAAAAAAATGGGCGAATAAGTATGAATTGGTGTATAGCCGTATAGGATTCTTATTTATGCATTAGAAATAAAGTCAAAAAAAAAGAAGTATCCGTCTGAAGTTTAATACCTGTTCGTAGTATATAATGTTATATATACCTACGCGTTGTAATCATCCGTTTGTTCTGCAGTTCGATGTCTTATTAATATTCAATTCTCGTAATCGAAAAACGTACAATATTTTTGTAATACATGAACTCGAGCACAACGAAAACTGAATTTTAAGTAGACATCAATCGACACAACGAGAGGTACGAGTGGATTTCCAGTGATAAGTGCACCAACTACGTCGTCTATATAACAGACGCGTAGTATCAAAATTATTATATACATTTCCGTATTAAACATATATATACATTTATTATTTATATAGGTACTATATAATATGTATATATATATATATATACATTACAGATGACTTAGACTTTAAAAATACTTTCTAAAATGTATTCATAGTATTGTAAATAGCGATTTAAGTTATATACGGTTTTCTCGATTTTGATAGTTATAATACTTTGCAGCTGAGCGAAATAATACTATAAGACACAACGTTATAATATTATATTGGGATGGAAAGGAAAAGCGTCGATACCGCCAATACCGAATATGATAATAATATTTTACTACCTACTATAAAATGTTTATAAGAGTCTGACGATATTCGAACTTTCCGTCAACAGAATCTCATTTACATTTTCGTATTAAGTCCACTCGTTTGTATTATCATCGTCGTCGTCGATATTATAATATTGTTGTTATAAAATGTATTAACTCACTAACCTGCTTGTGTGCTAGCTAGATTTTATATTATACTCGAAAAGTTCGAGTCCTCTCCGATAGCCTGTTCTGAGAAAAAAAAAAAGAGAAAAACTCTATATTTATGATATTGATATATTCAGCGTTATTGGGTTAAAGGTACTCATAATATATTATTTTATACGGTATTAGTAGGCACTAAGTATTAAGTGCGTCTACAATAAGAAGAATAATGCGTTCGTCAGTAAACAGAAATATCTCTATTGTATATTACATATGGTTTTATGTACCTTAACCGGATATTTTGCCGAAAGCCACTACCATGATAAATTATTATAAATTTGTGGTGGTACGGAGTCTAAAAAGTTACTGGATATTAAACGATACTATTATGCACGCGCGTCGGTATTTGAACGTGCCGATGAACATTCGTTGTAGATGACTTCATGGACATTATGTTGTACATGTTGTAATGGTGTCCATATTATAGTAATTATAACGAAGTTCGTAACGAGTTCGTATCTATATAAAGTTTAGCCAGGACTATTCGTAGGAGAGCGCAGCGTTGGTCGTATGGGATGTGCAGCTGATGAAAAAAACTCTCTAAATATGTAAATATGCCTAAATAAAATACTCTGAGACTCGGGGAATAAAAAGTTGATATAGACGTTAAACGATATCATTGTTGGCTAGCGTCTGTATACTAAGGTAACTGTTTTTGAATATGTCTATTCGATGACTGAAATGTAATCATGTTAATAATAATAATTATATTCAATTCATAATGTTATGTTTGTATATATGCTTCCCAAAAACACAAATAGATACTCTTCAATAAATGCTCATAGGTGCTATAATTGCCTATAAGATAATATTATCTATAATTATTATTACCATTATTGATTCATATAAATAATAAATATTACTTTTTTTCTTTTAAAAACATATTTATTAAACGTGCGTTTATGGAAAATGTAATAATTGTTTTATAATTATTGGCGCATACTAAGACGTAAGTATATATATTCTCTACATTTATACCTATATATTATTTTTTCATCTAAAAAGTATTATTTTAATAATTTGGTCATATAATGTTATCTATAAAATGTGTCTGTCCGTATTCTAGACTTCCAAAGATGATAATTACGTATTCCCGTCACCCAATCAATCAATCATACTGTAAAGGCCATAGCCTACAACAATTAGCTCTTAATATTATAACTACAGTGCACTGTTGAACGGTTCTATATTTATGCGTTATGATACATTTCTCCTACCTACTTTTAAAGTACTTGAGTATATACTACTCAAGTACGAAAATTGAATCTATTAAATAATATATGTTAGCCTAAGAATAGTTATATTTATGTATTAATTAATGGAGTTTTAGTATGGTTATAAAAAAATGTATGATTAGAGCCACCAGCTTTTGGAGTTTCCCTTACTGGTTTGTTATGGGAGGTTATCCATCATAATCACACCCATATAAAGAGAGGAGTAAGAGAGGAGCACTTACAAATATTTGCTCCTTGATATAAATTGACTTTACATGGCCTTGGATACACCGTATGTCATTTGTTGTAATGAGAAAATGAGAGATGCCATATTGTAAAATTTAATAAAAATATTTTTTACGT
Organism: Diuraphis noxia; assembly: GCF_037042655.1. Lineage (NCBI taxonomy): Eukaryota > Metazoa > Arthropoda > Insecta > Hemiptera > Aphididae > Diuraphis > Diuraphis noxia. Next base: position 93,428,473 of record NW_028301711.1, on the reverse strand, counting down.
GGAGACCCATGGTTTCTAGTTTAAGTAAAACTTCACTATGGTGAACAACTGAATGTTATACGAGAAATAATTCAGTTAATACATTTAAGAAAAGATCTATTATATACTGCAATGCATAATATGAAGACAAAGTTTTAAGTTTTGTTAAGTATTTGGTGAAGATTGACACCACGATAATAATAAAATTAATTACTGTTAATGGGATTGTCGGTAATATCTCGTGAATTGGAGGATAATTGTGTTTCGGAACTTGATGAGTAACTAGTAAACATAATTTTTTGAATATTCTGTTTTAAAAATATAATTCTAAGGGGACCTTCCATTTTTTTTATAATCTGAGAGAAACTTTTATTTAAACCGATAACACAGTTTTGTCATAATTATAATCTCAATTATCAACGAATTTGTGAAAAATAATTAATGTGAGCCACTACACGATTATTATGTTTTTATAGAAAACCAAATAGTTGGACAAAAATTATTTTCGGTCGGCGAAAACAGTGAACTGCGACGACGTTCGTTGTTTATCGTCGAATAGAATCAGCGATAAAATTCTATATGGTTAAGTGAAACTTAGCAAAAATAATTTTATGAAAAATTGTAATAGTACTAATAATGAAAATGAAAATTCGTTTTCGTTATCATTAAAATGCTTTCCTTATTGGCTTATCATACCAAGGTTAGGTTAAGTTTTAGGTTTAGTTAAGTTTTGGAACTTAATTTAGTTAGGTGATAGTAACAGAAAACCTTTTGATTTTTTTTTCTAGCACCTAAAACTTTTTCAATAAAACTATGCTGCAGAGTACCTACCATCATACACTCAAAAAATATTTTATGACAACTCTACTGATCCCATCTACATTAGAGAAATAGAGCATATGTATCGACTAATGACTATAGTAACCAAACGTTTTAAATCAAATTTTTGCTAGTATTATCATTTTTCATAATTATACCATAATTTAATTGCTTCTATTATAGGCATTATGTACATTATAATAATATACTAGAATGTTAAAATCAAGTAAAATTAAAAAATTGGTTCTAAAATAATATTAAAAGTCATACGATTGTTTACTGATCACTATATAATTTATAAAATTGTATTTACTATCGAAATATATTTCAAACTAATTTGTAAAATACTTGTTTTTAATTATAATTAATTATAATACAATCGAACCTTGATAACTCTAATCTCAATAAAGTAAATAAAACTAAATTCGATTTAAGTGTTTTTTGAGATACTTAGTTGAAACACAACTTTAACATACTTCAATGAATAAGAAATAATTTGAATTACCAATTATAGAGATTCGACTGTAAAATACTGATATGTAGGTACAAAAACGTTTTAAGATCCCTTAGGTCCACGTGGACAATCGCATTCCGCCTCTCGACGTTTTGTGGTCGGTCACCGTTAAAAATGAATAAGAAAACCTTTCGATCTGTCTTTTATGCCATACTGAAGCGTGTTGAACACCGTTAATATAATATATTATATACATCGATGACATCGCAACCATAAGATGTTCGAATGGTTCTATGTTTACCGTAACAAGTAGCCTTGTATAATTTGGAGCGGCAATAAAGAGGAATTCAATTCACTTATTAATAGTATTATCAGCTCTCATAATACTCGACTTTTACTTTCTACAAATCTCAGTCCACATCAATAGCAATGACTATAGGGTAAATTTGGATTTAAAAAGAAAACATTTGCAATTACCTATTCGTAAAAATATTCAATTTCGACCAAAAGCTTATAAATTCAAAATAATGATTAGCCTATTTTTGAGATCCTTTAGATAAAATTATATGAGTCAAATCAAGTCTTATATAAGTCATAATTATCGTTGTTTATGCATAGTATATTTTATACCGAATACCGATCCATTACAAAAATTGTAATTAATGTAATTGCTATATATTTACTTTTTTGTAATTCTTAGATTAGCATATTATTCGCATATTGAATATTAAAATTACAAAAAAATTACATTCAAAATAACAATAGCATGAATTTGCAGTTAAACTTGTTAATTTAAATTTATATATACACTATTATTATTTAAAATTAATACAAAAATCTTGATTTCGACAAATACCATTAAATATTTAAATCACAATCCTAAAAAATATAGAAATGTAAAACAGCAGTATGATTTTGGAGATAAAATTAGGATATTTTTCAAATTGGTTCGCTTTTTTTAACGATGAGATCTATTTTATAATTATTTTATAGGTAATCACGATTATTCAAATACCTATTATATTATCAAATTAATCCTTTATATTTTTATACTGGCGAAAATCAGTTGTTTAAATTAGTTGGCTTGATAACTGTAGTTTAATTATACAATGGTGAATCTTTATTATAAATATAAACAATAATCAGTAACAACATAGAGTATATTGTTTATATGACGAACATTTTTTTTTATTTTTATTTGAAAATACAACATGGACGTAAAATTTTTTCATTGTTTAATTGATGCATTGAAAGTTGCTGGTTGCTGTATATATGAAGACAGTATACCAATTTTGTACAATTCGTTAATTAAATTACAAAGTGAAAATCATTTCAATTCTGTATATTTGTGGGGCCGTATCGAAACATCATCCATTGATTATTATATTGCTTATGGTCACCAAAAGGATCTAATTGAGAATAGAATATTTTTTTATACGTAAGTTTACGAGTGTATAATCTACTGAGAAGTTTGGAGCTGATAGTTATTACATAGTCCATCACAATATTGAAGTTAAACTTTTTACTTAAATGAAATACTATATATATATAGTATACACCCCACTCAACAATTTGCTTAACGATTAATTTTATTATTATAATAATAGTCAAAACATGTTGGAATGGGATATAATGCCAACCGATTGGTCAACACTCGAAACAGATATGGTACAAAAATTAAAAACCAAGTTATATGGTGATCCAAGATATGTGGAAACAATAGATAACTCAAATAAAAAGTCACAAGAAACAACAGAATATGCAATAGCACCCAATGTAGTATTAAAATTTGATGATTATGGAGAAGGTGGAGAAGAAGATAATATGAATAATGTAGAAAGTTTAACTTATAATGATATTGTATCAGTCACTGCAGAAACTGACGAAATTATAGAAACGGTATAGACCAGAGTTAATCTTTGTTAGAATAAAATTATAATATGTATTAATTTGATGTTTATTAGGAATCTGCTATTAATGATTCTTCTAATTTAAAACTTTCAATAAAAGAAGAGGATAGACTAGCCATAACCGTTCAAATGATTGACAACGAAAGTCACATAGTACCAAGAGGATTTTTGTACAAGTTGCCTGATGGAAACATAACCAAAGCTCCTTACTTCAAAGGTACCTACAACTTTTTACTAAATTAAAGTTTTAAATTATTTGCACGAATTAAAATATAATGTATTTTCAGGCTTAGATTATTCTGCGATTGGGAATGAAAACAATTTTTTACACATAAATCAACAGTACTGTCAACCTAAAGATCTAAAAAGTGACGTACGACTAGATTACAATGCATCAATTGATTTTTTACAATCAATCGTTAATGATATACCAAAAGGTATCATTTTTGGCTTATAACTTCCAAAAAAAAATGTTCAAAGAATTTTTTAATTTTGTAATAGGATGTTGGGCTTCTCGGCTTTACTCAAATCGATATTTTATTATTCACAATTTACTATGGCCAGGTGCTGTTTATGTCCAAGATATGAATACTGGTATTCATGGTTACTTCTACAACGGATATGGCCTGAAAAACTTAGATTTGCCGTTTATGATCTAATGTCATATCGTTTTCTTATAGGTATATTAAAATGTTGTTTGTAATTAATTTTAATTGTACTTCAGTAAGAGTTGTTATAATTTATATAGATTATATGGATCTATACATTTTATTCGTTATGTTATTAAAATTCCCGGCTTAAATAATAATTATTATAACATTACTTCACCTCTTAAAATACAATCTTTTCCACTCTATATCAAACTCTTTAATCTACAAACCAATTATCCACCCATTGATGATTCACGAGATTCAGCTATAGGATACAGCCAAAACTTCAAATTTTCCAATCATTTCAGGTAATTTGCTTTCGCCTTATAAAAAATGAAAAAAATCTCAGAAACACAGAAAAAAATTACAATACCTACATTTTAAGCGTGCGAAGTATCATTACGTTCACATTGGTGGACAAATTGCAATTTATTTTTAAACATTTTATAAAAATAATATAATTGTACACACTTTCCATTTAAAGAAAATCAATAATCACGTATTTTATCTATTTAATATTATTTAGGATGTAAAAATATCATTAATAATGTATGCGTAATTATAACAATAATATATTACCTATTTTTATTAGGAAACGTATATACGGTATAATTCGAAGATTATAACATAATGTCATTCTATTCACAGCATTGATATATCTTATTTTCTATTGTAAACTATTTGCAACAAAAATTAGGTGCCGCAATTTAATATTTCGATGAAAGGTGTACAAAATATTTTTCTAAAACCCAAGTACTGCAATTTGAGGATACAAATTATTAATCTACTAAGTTCTTCGGTGTAATGTATCAGCTATGTATATTATAAATGATTTTATATAAGTTAAATCACACCAGGAGTGTAATTAAGAGTGGATGAAGGTGATAGATCCTCCCCCCCAAAAACTTTTATTTTACTGCTAACATTTTATATTTAGTGGTGTAGCAGGTCACATATGAGCCTAACAGATTTTTCTAAGAGCATATAATCCCTCCTATTCTACCGTCAGAAGCTGAGCAGTACAAAATTTAAGTGTTTATAATTAATTCAAAATATAAAAAGATAAAAATTCAAGAATTTACAGGACGTCGACTGGAACAGTGCGATAGTTTCAATGACTCTCCAAAATCGTCTTTAGCCAAGTATCAGGTATCCTAATGTCCTTATACTTCTTTGCAGCTGCATCCTAAGACACTGCGATGTGCAATATTGGAGATGTTACGCACTGCAGTCAGTGGTGCCGTGAACTTTTTTATTCTTTGAAGCAACTATTCAAAACAATAACCCTGTGGTCTGTACCCACTAACTGTTCTCTATTGTAGATATTGAAAACTTACTTATAAATAACCCCCCCCCCCCCTTAACTCGAGCGATCGCTTCTTAAAATAATTATTTTCGATGCCTCTAACTGTAGCTGTAAATTATATGTATGATGTAACATATATTATTGCTTCAATGACCATGGCGTCGTAGTACTGGTGAAAGGACAAAAAATAATTTTGATAATGTTAAATTGCATACATGCTGTCGAGTCTCGATAATTTAAATCTCAAAAGAAATTCGTTTTATGAAGTTTTCATGTTACATACCTCAAACAAAAATTAAAAACACTTCAAGGGACTTAAAAAAAAATAAGAGATATCGTGGTTTTTTGAGTTATCGAGGTTCGAGTTATGTCGACTGTATTAGGTGTATTAGGACACAATTTAACCGTTAGTTGGTAAGATTTCGTGGACTTTCATACCAGCAATATAATAACGGATCGCATTGACCTCTGAAAATCCTGATATGATATTATACAAAATAAATATATCAATGTCCCATCCTCTACCATCAACCAACAACAATATTAATCAAACAACGGAACTGATATAATATGAAATCATATTGTACGAACGTATACCAGGTATGGTACGTTTTATAATATTATAAAATAAATATACTCGTAGAAAACAATATTATCCTACACAATATTTGAATAGGTTCCTGCCATAATATTTTTATCACGAATTTTTTTCCGACAAACGTTTATGACGTATCATAATTTAAGTAATATCCATATATTACTGGATACGACGGTCGTTGAGTAAAACGATTTACCGTAAAATGTACAGTTTTATTCCTGAGCATTTCTTGTTTGATCTATTTGATGACTCGCAGTCAATAACAGGTACTTAGAGCTATACGTTCAAAAATCGAGTGTTTAAGTATTCGAAAATAAATCGTGCTCGTAACATTCGAATAAGTTCCAAGGAATCATTTATTACGACACCGGTTGTATTTAGTGACGAATCGGGTTAATGACCTGTGCTTGAAACACCCGGCAAAACGGTGCTGTAACTATAATCGTGCAATTGTTTTTATTATTATTAGTAGGTATAGTATTATTAATAAATATTTAATCCACATAAAGGGTGTGATAGAAATACCTGCCAGATGAAAATTAAAAAATGTATATTAGATAGTTATATTTAACGTATATTAAAAAAATATATGATCAAAATATATGAATAGTAAATAATTTAAGATTTACTTATGAGTGCATGAACATTATTAAAAATAATTGTTTGAATAAATAAACGTATATTTCGAATTAATTAACTAAAAAAACAAAAACAAAAATTTCTAAAAATAAATTACTTTACATAATTAATATACTTTTTTATTATTAACCGATTATTTTTTTCCTAAATACAATTTAATAAAAAAAATTGTCAACTGTAATTATAGCGCAAGCGCCTGTAAATCATATAAAAGGAAAATTGAAAATATTGATTAGAAATTTAGAAAAAGGTTATTTGATTTTGATACACTATACTCATGACAACGAATATAAACTCAGTTTAAAGTGGAGCCAATCCGAGTGACTATCGAGACTCCGCTTCAAATAGTAACCCACGGGGCATAACATTTAATATCGCAACAAAATGAATTGAATTAATGGGCAGATTCTTTCGTAGAAATTGAAGGGTTATTTTACAGTTTCGGTAAACATAATTTCAATATTCTATAGATTGAATTCATATAGTAGGTATAAGATCGATGCAAAAAATTGCATTGTGTTAACAGAACTCAGCAAAGAATTGGTCAGTAATGAAATTATACCACAACATTGGATTTAAAATTTATGGTCAATGACGGAATGTGAAATTAATATTGAAAGATTAATACACATACTTAATAGGAGACCATCTTTGACAGGTGCAAATAACTTTTTCATAAAATTAAATGATTTATTTCTATTTTTACTGTTTTATTGAACAGAAAAATAGCTTAGGTATGTTCATGCATTTTATTGTTGTAATCATACATTTTCTTAAAATAGTACAATATACACTACGCACTCTCATACAAAAAATTAAAATATTTACAATCCGTCATCATACAGATTTCTTATGTATTTCTATTATACATTAATGCTACTAGACACTTATATTGAGCCTTAAATTTAATAATTTTCATTATTTAATATTATATACATCCAGGATGTCCGTAAAGATATACCCATTAGCCGTAGAGTGGGAACCACCACCTGTACAAAAACCAGTTTTTTGCAGTTTTATTTATAAACTAAAAAAACTGTTAAAAATCGTGAAATTAATGAAAATAAAATGTCGAAAGCTCAACATTTTCAAGAAAATAAACTGTATAAATTAGGTATCTTTATATTTTTCAAACATTAGAAAGCAACTTTTTTTTAAACATTTTTACCAAAAAATTTAATTAAATTCAGAAATAAAACAAAATACATGTAGCTCTTTTCTATGTGAGTGATAAAAAAAAACAACAGATTTATGATATATTTATTACCTAAGAAGATAATATTGCAATGGGTAATTCGTTCGCATGTAAACTCCACCGATTGCGACCTTTTTAGACCTTTTTTCATGTAAATTCCACCGGTACGTTTATTTTACCTGAAAAAAAATGTAAACTCCACCGGTATGTTTTTTCATAGCAGCATCAAGTCAATTTTTCCAATTTTTTTTTTTTTTCAATAAAGTAATTTAAGTAATATATATATTTTAATAATAAATTCCAAATTAAAATAACAATTTGTATAAAAAATAAATATAAATGGCATTTTTGGCTATTTTTTAGAGCATATTTGTATGGTTTTAAGTACATTTAAATCCAGGCCCTAATTATAATATATTTATTGTATTTAAATGCAATAATTAAAAAAAAAATCATATAAAAATCAAATAGAAATAAATAATAATAGAAAAATATATAATTATTAACATTACGTAAGTAATACGTATACCTACATAATTTATGTACAGATTTATTATTTATATATATTATATTCAGATACTTATATCTTTTTTTACACAATATTATTAAAATAAATAATATAACAATTAATAGTGATCAGTAGTTCGTAGTTAAAATAATGTTAATTAAAATAAATGAATAAAAACTAATTACTTAAAGAAAATTTAGGTTTTAAAAAAATGTGTATGGTTTTAAAATTTGGTTTGGTAATGTTTAGATGCAGCTTTGACGAATTGCATAATGGTAATATTGTTTGCCTTGAATGACGAAATGATGGTGTTTAATTAATATTTTTGGCATGTCTTTGATTGTGAATTTCTAAGGTTATTAGGTTCATTAATACTGTTGAATTTAATGTAAGAGAATGATTGAATATCTAATAGAGCTTTTGTAAAGTAATGTATATTTGGATGTGTGTTAGCAAAGGATTGAGCTAAATGTGAGTGAAACAACTCGCATGCATTCGTAGTTAAATTCAATTCAGTGCTACATTGAGCCCAAATATTTGGTGGAAATAATGCTTCTTCTATCTTCTTTAATGTAGTAGTCTAAAATATAATCTGCTAATTGTGTTAATTTTGAGTTTTCGGGCTTTATAGACATTAATTCTATTGCAAAAAAATTTGAAACATGAAAAGTCGATCTATGGAATTTGTACGTGCTTTCAGATCAAAATGTATCGGTGGAATTTACATGCTATAAATCCAACCCTAAAATCGACTACCTGTAAATCGGTGGAGTTTATAATCGCCCGGTAATTCCTTGAGACAGTATAATATTATTATATAGGGCATAAACCCAAAAGTTCAAAACATATTATAAATAAGTGAAACATTTATTTTTTAAATGCAATAACCTACGTCACTTGATTGTTTTTAAACATTTGTTTTTACTATATATATTTGCTTATATTACAAAATTAATAAGATCTATAACTTGAGTTATTATTCTCCAAATAGCCTATAAACGTGGAAAAATGTATATTGTTATTTGGAAAAAAATGAGTATACTAATAATTATTTATTAAAAATTTTGCCAAAAGTCTTAAAAAAATGTCGATGCTATCAAACCCAATTGAATTTTTGATGAGTCATATGGTTAACCAGTCGATAAAAATGCAAATTATTTCACTTTTGATGGTTATTCCTTATAAATTTGAAAAAGTAAATATCATAATATTTACCTTAAAATGGCAAAATCTACCTACTTATGGAAAATCAAAACAACAAGATGAATTGAACAGAATTTTGAATAAATTTCTCAATATTCGACTGTAACTATTTTTATTGTGTGGGTCAGCCATAATATATTATATTTGTTCTACTTCTTACAAACAGGGCATTGTAAGCATTTTAATTTTTATCTAGTTCTTATATGTTTTGAAAAATTAGTGAATATACTAAGCAAATTTTTGGAATATAATATAAGGTGCTGAAAATATAAAATATTTAGTAAGCATTTCACATTAGAAATGTCTGAACGTGAGTGTTAACATTAAGTTTTTTTATGCACGAATTTGAGACGATTTTTTACAATAAATTCAGACTTTTTACATAGTTTTTCTTATTAACTATTGTATAACCACAAAATTAAAATAACATCAATAGATAATATTTTTTTGGCAAATTTTCTAAAATAAAAAAATACCAACTACAACTCAGCTATTCACCACACAGCATTTGAAAAATTATGGATAATGTTTTTGAAATACTTTAGAAACATTTTATAAATATTATTTAATATTGTTTTAATTGTTTCAGTTAAGTTTTGGATTTTGAACGATAAGCACATAGCATGGTTATTATTTTATTAATTTACTAGGTTAGAGGTTTTTAGGCCAAACACAAATAACAAATAATTGAGATGATAAATAAAATAGTCCAACATTTGAACACTGCCACTCAGCGGTCACCAGACATGGCGATGTATTGTTATATTATTATATTATATTGTCGGCCTTCAGTCTAATATATATTATTACACGATACTATATCGTAACATGTTGTTGTTTGAGAAATATTATTATTATTTTCCATAAATAATAATTATTATAACGATCTGTTTACCGTGTACGCGGATAATAATATTATGATGTTTGAGTCTAAATTTGTACAATATCATATCAAACATAGTATTTTTTTTCTACACAAAACAATGCTATAGAAACTAATTTACATATAAATTATTATGTAAATGTAAATACTGAGAATTGAGATGTAAACGGAAATCAACTTAAACCTAAATCCGATTGAATGAAACACAAAATTTTTATTACTCCATTACAACAGGTAGCATATTATTATCATCTTTAATTTCTGATCTCAGTTTCGTCCAGTATCGGGATAGACACTATTTTGTAGGTACTGACATTTTTCAGTACCGAAAACGTGCTCATGGTTTTATTTGACGTTGGTAAATCACTCCAAAAGATAAAATACCATTTTTAAGAATGAAAGAAACATCTTAGGACTTGGTTTTATGGTAATTTCTCATTTGAAAATGCTGAATTTTGAAATCGTTTCTTGTAATCTAAACATTGAGCTTCAAATATGAAATATTAGGTATACTTTGAATAATTGAAAAGTCAAAATTTGACTAAATTTGACAAAATTGTGAAATCACAATACTTATATAAAATTATATACTTAACTATATACTGCCCTAATTTTACTGATTATTTTATATTTAAAACAAAAAAATATCAATGGTTTATTTATTTATTTATTTTTTTTTATGAAGTCTTAATGACATATTTTTTCAACTGAACTTAATGATAAAATTAGTATAAAGAGGATTTCAGATTCAAATGTATTGTTTCCGTCTTATCCGAGTTTTAACATATAGGTTTTTCTACAATATTTCAATCTTAAAAATAGTTACTACCTATTAAAACAACTCAAATAGTCACATTAAAATATTGAACACACCTACCGGACCTCCTAAGGTATTATATAATATAATGTCTTACCTTTGGTTGGCCACCGAGACAATACACATACAAGTTATATTGCGCCCTGTTAAAAGTATTTAATAAAAACTAAAATGTTCAACATTGTTTTTATTATTTTCTGTGGTAGATTTTTGATTATTATAAAAATATAAACTGCTATAAGACTAATTATATGATATAATATTTTATTGCATATTGCAAAAAACGTGATTTCTCGATGATACATACAAGAAACAAACATGTTATAAATTTCTAAAGTTGGCGTAAGTAGTGTGGAAGTTATATGAATTCCGTTGATTGTTATTCGACTATGATGCAGGCTAGTTTAACTTGCACCCTGTCTTTGGCAGTTTTCAGGGTCTTGCACTTTTTGCACAACAGTAAAAGTACTTTTACAGTATATTGCATACTATATTATACTGTATTATATTCCACAGACTTTCAGTGAGATGAAAATCGAGCTAAAGTGTGATTAAAATATATATTAGAATTGCGAAATTCTTGGGAAAAAATCGTATATATGAAAATAACGTGGCAATCATTTCCGCATAAATAATAATACATAAACTTTATACTTTGAAACAGCGAAAAAAGTGTTAAGTTTAATCATTTCTATACATATAGCGCGTGTATCAAACTACTACGACTTCATTGAAATTTATTTTCAGGCTTACATGAAGAAAAGAAAACGTATTTAAAAATGCATTTATTATCAGTAAAAAAGTATATTTCTATTGTAGATGATGTGAATTATGAACAATAAACAAAAAAAGTTCATATATTAGTATTTTGCATACCAAATATCATGCAAACACACCACGGGAAAATAACTATTTTCCCTCTCACACGCACACACACACATATACTCAACATATTAATCCGTATTCCTGTTTAGCGCTAAAAACTTTGCGAAAATGTAATGATAATAATTGGATTTAGATCAACGCACACGCCCCTGAGACTAGATACGGGTTTATGATGTTATATATTATATTATTATACTTCAGAATTTTCCACAGTATTGAACAATGAATATTGCATATCGAAACAATATATAGAAATGTATACAACGTCGCAATTTTGTCGAAAACTTTTCACCTCACGTATGTTTACATTACTGTCTAGCAGACTCGATGAAAGTTTGTGATACACGCGTGTTAGGTGAAATAATATGAAATAATATACGTCCACGCTAGATGCGTGGTATCGATATATGTTATGTATTTTAGATACAGCTATGTAAAAATAATACAAATTTAAAAATTCAGTGACAATTTGTAGTATCAATCCCTCTTATAAAGTACCAATTCAATTCAATTTCAGGAGTCACCGCTCAAAAAAAAAATTCAATAATCTTAACCTAATTTTTTAATGTAAAAAGTGATTTTAGTAAAAAATAAAGCGAATAAATGGATGTCGCTCTGCTGTACAATAGGTAACAAGTGGGTTACTGTAATGGATGGTAATAATTTAAATTCAATGATATAATATCATTGTATACGAAAAACGATTCTGAGTGGATATGGTTTGTCAGTCTAGGATATATTATAGGTAATATATTTTTTTTATATTGCTATTATTTCAAAAAAAATAAAAATATATTTATATATATAGGTAGCTATAAAATAAATTCCAAATTAATCAAATTAGATTCATTATGTACTCAACTCACTCTATCATTCATAGTAGGTATATACAATGTATTATGAAGTATTAATATAAATCATTATCGATATTAACTATTAATATTAGAATATTATATGTATACGCTAAACATTTAAGTAGCCACAAAAAATATTTTTAAATTACAACAATATGACTAAAATTGTTATTCTTGAGGTATTTAATATGTAATTTCATCCAAATTTGAACTTAAAAATACTAAAGAAAAAACTAAAAATATTGAAAATTGTAATCGTCTATAAATAACTTTGAAAGATTTGAAATATTTATAAAATTTTATCAAGTATAGAAAATGTCAGTATAAACATTCAGTGAAAATTTCATGTGTCTACAGTAATTTTTTTTTGTTATTACACCAATATCTAAATCATCCCCAACGCACCATAACTATAAATTCCGGAACTCCAACCGGAAAAGCTACTGAAGTTGAAAATCGAATTCCATCTATTTCGACAACTTATCGTGTACACAAACACACAAAAAAATTCCAATGTGGGTTTTAGCACAATCCCTCCCCCCCCCCCCCCACAGGGGCTGCGTATAAAAGTAACGAACGAAAGATTTGTTTGTATAGTATAAGAGAACATCTTCAGCTTAGTGCAGTTTGTCAATTGATCAATGATTATAGAACTATTAGCCCTTGGTAGCGTTGTTGTAGTTTGGAGGTGGATATGTGAATTCCCTGTTAGTTTTCTGTCTAAAATTACACCCGAGATACTTGATATTGACAGTTAGTAAAGAGTGCCGCTGTACTTTTTTGAGGGTTTAATGTTTTATGATATTTTCTCATTGCGTGTCCAGTCTTCAGACAGAAGTCACCATTAGAACGACATAAATCGATGAAAGATTTGAATCATTTCTACTTGTGTTTTAATGAGAGTCTAGTTGAAAATAAAAAATTACACGAGTGTGTCAGGAATGTGGAGGTCACCATCACTGCTTGCTGCATTTTGAAGGTAGAGGTATACCAACTAGTAGATCCAAAATAAAACGCACCAACACCAGTGGACCTCCTTCTTGGTGCAGATGTTTTCCTATACGTTATTACGCGGAAAAACTTGTTGACTAAACCAGTTGGTATCGGACACTGCGTTTGGTTGGGCTTTAATGGGAAAAACTGGTAATTCTAAGTCACAAAGGACTACTACCTTGGTAACTGCATCACTAGATAGTGCAGACCAGTGGTTTTCAACCAGTGTGCCGAGAACGCCCTTGAAGTGTGCCGCGATGACAGACTCATTTCATACTTAATTCGAATGAAAATTACCAAAGGTATCCATAATAATAATAATAATAATAATAATAATATGATTAATGATTATCATGATGATGGTAATAACTCATAATTCGAAACACCAGCTTCACTGTAGGGTAATTAATATAATATTTGTTTGTTATGATTTTCGGTGATTTTTTTTGTCTCGTTATAGTCTTATTGTCAACACTATTATTTTATCAACACCGGATGTAGCTGCACAACATGACGTACCTAAGTGTAAATCGTTTAATTATATAGCTTTTGATAATATGATCATGGAATCAGTTCAGACTGAAGAGGGAAATAGATAACTAATTTTATTTTATGAGGTTATTTGTTTTTATTATTATTGACATGGTAATATGATACGCAAGGTGGAGAGAATGTTTTTTTTCTTGTCGTACGAAAGTTAATAGTGTGGAATAAGAGAAGTGAACAGAAAAAAAATGTCGCGAAAATTTTAGCGCAATGGCAGCGATTCCGGTCAAGGTGTTGCTCTTATATATTTTGGTCTAAAACAACAAAAGTGGCGTGCCAGCGACTACAGAACGGGTCACCACCACCTTGAACCTATACCACGGCGAGTCCTCGTCTCCCGTAAAACGACCCGTCGAATCGTATTACGCGACCCGCCCGACCGACCGAAGACGATGTTTTCTTTTTCCAACCCGACAACTATCGGGGTCAAGAGACCTGCAGAAAATCGCTGCAAAGTCAGTCGGTCGCCGACGACATTGGACGAGTGTTAATAAGAGAGGGATCGAGCCGAAAGCGGAACGGGACGGCGTGGCAGATTTCACAAAGATAATACAATAGGAAGCGGCTAGTGCGTGTGGTGTATAATATGACCACATTTTTTAATAATAATATATTACGTACTTATTATCAATGCCTACGTATTTTTTTTTTTTATTATTAATTAACCCACTGCAACAAAGACCGTAATGTGACTTTTTTTTTGTAGGTTTTTAACTGTGAGGGAAGATACAGTTGATTTGGGACACGTGTTTGTGTGGCAAAGTTCTTGCCATTTGCAACCCGGGTGCGGTCACCCTTCAGGGAACTATTGGCAGCGGGCAGTGCGTATTACACTCAATCACATTGCGCGAATGATTGCAACAACCACACGACGCCAAGCCACAATACATCATACTATTATTACTCGACTTACACGCAATTCGCTGTCGCTGTATGTGCATTTCGTCAAGTCTCTCCCCTACTCCACCCTTACCCACGCACTATCAAGAGTTATGCGAAGCTCGCTAGCACCACAGCCAGATCAGTGGCAACACAACAATATTATGCATAGGTATTGTCATAGGTATATATATATTAATATAATATTCCGTGTAACATAATATTATTATTGTGTGGAAGGTCCGACGGTAATGAAATTGTTTGAGTTCACTCTCATCAATGACGACGAAAATCACATTAAATTTTATAACAGCTTGTGGCACGTCACAATTTAGGTACTATAGTATATTATTATGATGTACGAGTACGAATGTACGATTATTGTTCACAGGCTAGCTTGAACAAGTCCTTCGTAGACTTGCATATAGCTTATACATTGCATCTAACTAATCTATAATTTCAAAATTATTATCGACTAAACAAATGTCCCCATATCTAAAAATTATTAAAATATACCTTACTCCTGTATAGGCATAACATTTTCAATACCCTATTTTGTTCTTACTAAAATACAGTAGTATTTTTCCAATTTGCATACAGTTATTTAATGATACATCTATTGATGTATAAAATACAATGTGCATATTTTGATTGAGGCCTGTAGACTCAAAAACTACTCAACCGATATTAACAAAAATTGTAAAAATGTAAAGGATGTTTTTTAATATATCAAAAGTTCAATGTTTCGGACCACGTTCGTTATTTGACACTGAACACATGTTTTTAAACATTTTTGTTAATCATTTATGCTGCAATACAAAATACATTATAAAAAAGAACCATGTTTTAGTATTATTCACTTTAGAAAGAGAGTGAAATACCGAAAAATATTAGCTCATGGATTTATAATATTTAAACCAATGACTGAGCACCGAGCGACGAGTATGCTTGGTGAATCGACAGCGACACATAAATAGAGTCAATTGAATTAATATAATCAATCAATTTACACATTGTATAGGTATGCATTGTAAACGTATGCACAAAGTTAAAGATATATCATAGAGATATGGGATATAATTTCATCTTAATATAATATACAATATCATTACTGGTACTACAGATTTCGAGTAGCCGATAATATAGGGCCGATCAATAATCATGCGCTTATAGTTCTTTTTAATATAATATAGTATTACGTGGTAAGATGAACCAAAACTCATGATATACCAATTACCAAGTACCTACCAATGAATTTTGTTAATTAATTAGTCTTACAAGATAAACGAATACATATTACCTTGTTAATTTAATATTTTAATAATTAATAATATTTTAGTCTTGGCTTAGAACTTTTCAACTAGTACCATAATGGCATAATGCCCACCTGCCTGCTATGATTATGATCCTCCACTGTAATTATTAACACAACATCCGTGATCACAGCGAGGATATCATGTTATATTATTATTACTTTTATCATTTATACCATGCCAATTATATGTTACCTAAAATAACATAATATGAACACTGCGCACGAGCTGTAAATTATACAACAGTATGGATCGTTTCGTACCAACGGACGTGTCACCGTTTTTGTCGGGTGATTTATAATTTTAGATTTTCAGCGCACAATAGTCCCTAAGAAAAAAACACTTAAGTCATCTACTATCATCATCATCGTCATTATTATACGAGTATAGTTATTATTATTTTTATTACTATTACTATTTTAATTATTCCACACCCGAGTCCCGGACGTCGAACGCGTAGTACTACGATACTCCATCTAGATATTGCGACCGTTGAAGAAACGAAACCTTATTAATGAATGATGCGTTTGACAATCGATTGATCATAACGAAATCCGGTTTTGACTGAATGTCACAGCAGTGTTCGAGTACAATGAACCGTCAAGGTCCTCTCATTCATATTATTTTAATATATCCTATTTAAATAATAGATACAGATGTACCTATAATAGGTCTATATGTATTTTTGAAATTATCATAATGGTAATAACAATATGATTGCTATCACTGCATAGTCATGATTGACGACCGTTTCGTTTGGCTTGAAAAAGTGCACACCTCGCTTATTTTATGTATATGTGCCTCACATTAGTAATCTTAGGAAGTATCTCTGATATATAAAAAGTGTACCATCGATCTTTAGCCGTGTTAATAAGTAAATAGTGGATACTATCTGCAGCCGTATGTTATGGTCTTTAGTTTACGGATGTAGTTGTATGTATATTTCCAACACATTCAAAATTTGATGATACACGATTAAGTCAAAAGTCCAAGGTCAAAGCCATTTTTTTACAAGTGATAAAAACTAACATTAACCAAAATAGAGGGACTGGGCACCTTTCGATCTTGGTATTATTACGATGGGTAATATGCATAATATTATTTGATTGATCGAAATGATAATAAATTAATAATTGACAAAAACATATGAAATATAAAAGGAAACAATACATAATATTATGTAAAATGTTTTAGTCATAATACGACAAATAGGTCAAAAATGTACTAAAAAATTAAAAAATGCATTAAAACCGTCTAAAAATGCCCTAAAAATGATGAAATCCACTAAAAATGCAAAAAAAGCAAAAAAATGCCCTAAAAAATTATTGTGGTTGGATTGCGAAGTACTTGAAACATATTTGTAGCTTGGAAAGCATCGCGTAAGATATCCCAAAAAAAATATGCAAATGCATTGAAATCCGAGCCCTAGTCATAACTATATAAGTTAATCGGCTTTTATGGATACAAAACGTTTATGACGTGTAGACTTGTAGTTAATGTGTATCATATTATTTTTCTTGTAATGGTTTATTCAGAGCTTGAAACCGTTAGGTATAGACATTGTCGGTAACCATAACAATTTTTGATACCGTGTACCGGCCATGTTATCTGCAGCTTATTATGCCAGTACTACCTATATTCAAGATGACAATAAGTTACCGATTAAGCGATAACTGTTTCAAACAAATATCGGAAACAGACGACCGATTGAATATCGATTTTATAAAAAAAATTGTTACATGCACCTATTGCACTTAAGCAGTATGGTTATTAATTATTATTTATTAAACTATATCATAGTAGATATACGAGCTTATCATTATTTATGTAGCTAAAATAAATTTAACATAATATCATAGTTCGTAAGTAACGGTAGTCGTTACTCGTGGATAAATATAAATATCAGTAATCGGTTCTTAACCGGTTAAAGCATAATGTTGTGTTATAGGTAATAAAGCCGGATTCTCTGCAGCTACGTCATCGTGTGTCGTTTCGTTTCGAATTAACTTTTTTGATATTATATAATAACCAATAGTCGAAACCGATAAACCCGAAAATTGACTTTCAACTTTTAAACCACATTGGCTACCAGTTATAACCATAGCTATACCACGTTCTCACGCGACACGATACATATGACTATACGTAACTGTGAATCCGGCATAACGTTTTATGTTAAGTGAAAAATCATTACAGTGACCGGTAACCGATAAAATAAAATAGTTTTACAATAACGATGAGTAGTTTTATTTTCCTTAAATTCCAGGAGATTCCGAGAAATTCCGGTAATCGGTTTCAAACCCTGCGTTTATTACACATTATTTTTTTTTTGCTTAAAATGGATCCAAAACGGTTGACGGCCAAACGATGATATTTATATCACGCAATGATAATAGTGTAACATGTCAGTAATATATCTATAAGGTAAAGGTTACCGCTGCGCCGCCACCGAGGCACACCTAAAAAAAAAAAAAAAAAAAAAAAAATTAAATCGTGTATATCGGTTTACGCACGACTGAATTGGCATATACGAAATCGTATTCAATCAGTATTAACCATTAACAAACCATATACCAGGTATTTTTCCGCGCCAACGATACAATAATTATTACAGTACTGGTTGTATGAAATACAAATATTATAGAGGTATCGCGGTACAAAATCAATGCGAATCAACGGTTGTTATAATATTATAAGCACATTGTAACATGTTGTCCGCCATCGCGACGCGCTTGGCGGCGGAAAATCGATTGTTTAAAATATACTTCTTTTGCTTTACCGTTTTCTAGCCGATATTAGTATTTTATTTTTGATGTACCTACGTTCAATGTGCCATTCCTAAATAACATAACAATATTATGTTAAGCGCGCACGATGACCCGCCTCTGCACCGCGATTGTGTCTTTGTGTAAACACATTATAATATTTTCGTAGCGAACGTGAATTTGTTACATATTATTTTAAACGTACAATAATAATAATAATAATATCGCAGCAATGTATTGAGTATTGTATAAAATAATTATAAATATTGTGCCGTCCTTGAATTTTACCGACTCAGCCCACACACGAAACATAACAATAACAATATCCATCGATCCTCTGATTAAAATAATATCGCATATATATTAATAATATTATGTTCCAGAAAAATGTGCTCGTCATGCCGTTTATAATAATATTAAAGTATGCAATATACATATTATACATAGGTAGTATATAGTATACTAAAATATTTTAGTATTATAACTGCAGTCTTTACTGTCTTTAGAATGAATTTCGTGGAATATGTGGGTGATTTGAGGGGTAGAAGAGTAGGGAGTGCGAAGACACTATAATATAATAAATAAGTTGATGAAGAGAGCAACTTCGGTGAGCCCCATTGGCGCAACTAGGGGGTGAAAAAGGGTCTTTAGCACCCCCAAGTTCTAATTTAGCACCCCTTGATATTTTAGATATAACTATTATAATTATAATAAAATAACATCAATTTTATGCTTTTAATAGTATAGCACCACACGTTTTAGAGGTCTAGTTGCGCCTATGGACAGTGGCAACAGTCGACGGCGTTTCAGTGCATTCACACAGATCCAAGTTTTGTCAAAGAAATTTTCCATCCGCTTTAAAATTATGTAGGCAATAGTTGTTAATGCTGTAAAACATAATTATGAAACATTTTAATAAGTGTTTGAGAGATTAAAAACTACTTTTACCTACTCAAAAACTGCAGTGAGGATGAGGCAATACTCGTTCTTTTTCAAAAGACTATTTCTGCCAATAAAATTTAGGTACTTGTATACCTATATAATTACTTATTAGGTACAGTTTTTACTGAGTTTTTGCTCATGCATACAATTATTTAATTTATATAATTTTGATTTTTTTTTTTTTAACCAAAATGTATCTTTAAAAGTCTTATTTCATAAACACAATAAAAAATTATAACTTTTTTGATTCTGTGTCAGCATTTTAATTGTTTAAATGTTAAGTAAACTACCGCGTTATGACCTGAAACTATAATATCGTTGAAAAAATAAAAAATACTCAGTATAATAAATGATATGGAATTAAATATATAATTAAAATACCATTGAGATGAGTAGATAAGTTTGATAAAAGTATGTTGAAAAATTTAAATAATAATTTTTAAACAGTTTCGTAGAAAAAAATGATTTTAAATGTTTACAATTTAACTATTATTGAATAATTTATAAAAAAAATCAATTTTATGAACTAAAATATTGTAAAGTATCGATGATTTAAGTATAATTTTCAAAATAAATATTAAACAAAATATGATTAAAGTTATAGAATTTTGGAAATTACCTACAAACTGAATATTTGGAGAACAATAAAATATTTTGTCTCCTCGGGTGCTATCTCTAGATAGATCTATGAAACTTAAATATTATCTAATATACAGTTTTTTATAATAACCATTGGTTGTTAAAAAAAACTTATTAATTTGATTTCAAACCGACAAAAAATGAAGATGTATAATAATTTTATTGTCACTATTTTTCTTTCAAGGCAATGGTGACTGACGAATATCCACTGGATACTATTGAATAAACATATTTGTCTTCGTTGTGTACCAAAATGTTTTTCACAGATTGTGTGCAGGTAAAAATATGTCTGTTTGTTTCCATTTGTGTAGCTATATACTGTAAATTTCGAAAAAAGAACGTATCAATCCGAACGCATATGAATTATATATGTAAAAAGTTCGACGTCCAATCAAAATATATTGTACACACTATATATTGAATTTTATACATACACAGAAGCACGTTCAGCCCTTTTTCTATTTCAAAGATACGTGCTCGACGAAAACTCAAAATAAACATTGTTCAACACCAATTTAATAACAAAAAATTCTATGCATCATCTCTTCGAATCTATAAGTAAAAGGTTATCGATTGAACTATAAAGTACAATTATTATTAACTTTTCCCGTCAATAAAAAGGTGTGGGAAATGATGCATAATAGCCAGAGCTCTTCGCAAAGAGATTATTATTATGAAAAAATCTATGGTAACCATACTGTATAGAACAAAGTGGTCTTCGTCGGTTAGGACGTGACCCAATTTCTGTGTACTTTAAATTTAAATAATTAAAAATCGAAAAAGTCACTCAGCAGTGCAAATTAAGGCGTTGAGTACACCTAATAATTTATTTTATGTGATTGATTTAAATTGTATTATTCTGGGTCAACGGTAAAAAC